>NC_133616.1:33050036-33353656 GCF_964106895.1 Numenius arquata | reverse complement strand
TATGTAGACAGAATTTTTATGTATCTATACAAATAACTAATCCCAGGAAGGTCAGTTGTGCAGAAGCCTTTTAAAGGAGAGTAATGCCTCCACAGGCACAATTTTAGGTATTACAGGGCTCATACTATGGTTCTGTTTTTTAAGTAGCAGTTAAAACTTTCTTATCTTTATTTTTTAAATGTTCTGCGAAGTATACAATGTTACAAATATTATTCCCTGTAATTAATTGCAGTACTGGTGGTGATTTGCTCATTTTCTTTGCAGATTTTTCAGCATGGAGGGAAGGGAAACAGGTAGAAAGGATAAATGAAAAAAAAAAAGTGAAAGGGGCTGTCTTAGGTTATGTGAAAGGAGAAAGAATAATGACAGGAAAAAGGCTTTGTTTTCTAAAAGCAAATGTGGCTGTTTGGTTCCTATTTATTGGTTTATAAAGCATGTGTCACGTAAAACATTCTTTTAAGGTTTTCCTGATTTTATTTCTAAAATATTTTATGTGATCTGACACACTTGTAACACAATTACAATTAGTGCAAATTAGTAGCAATTATAATTAGTGTAAATGTGAAGTAAAATGTGAATTGTGAGATCTATCTAGAATAAGTTCAGAATATAATTTTCTTATATTGATTCATTTAGATATTGAAGGGCAAAGGTGTAATTCTGTGTGAGAGATGCATAAGTCTAACAAATTCTGCAACAGTTTTTCTGTTCCTGCCAATTATTTGTTTGACAACTCAACTATGTTTAGTGTATACAGGGCCGCTGGGCATATTTCTAAAGAAAATCCCATTGTGAACCTTTAGTAAAATAAGCATGAAACCAGCAACTATTTCTATGTGTTATCATAGGCTTTTAGTATGCAATAATATTTATGATGCCCAAATTCCAGCTCTGAAGCCATTTATGTCGTATTACATTTTGAAACAGAAAGGATATTTTCAGCTTTCCTTTTTTACTATAGATTTCAGTATTTACACTTAGTTATTTGGAAAAGTTTCTTCCCTGTTTGTCATTTTTAAAATCATGTAAGAAAAGAGGCATAAAAATAGCTACTACTTGGTTTCTTATTCATACCTAATGTATAACCTAAATTGAACAATATAATTACTATGTAATAAAGTTCACAGTGTATCTATCTCAGAATATTAACACATCTTTTGGGAAGTTCATGTTATGTAGGCAAAAGCCTCTGGAATATTTTACATGATTTTTTCCCCCCTTTTCTTCCTCTTTCCAGCCTAAGGAGCTGATCTTTTTAGATAAAATCCTAGGTCTGCTAAAGCTGATGTCAGAAATGCCTGTTAACGTTAACAGACTCAGGATTTTAATTTTTAGTTAGTGACTGGTTATGTATGTTTTCGTATGAACAAAAAGCGATTGAATGATGGCAAGCAGTGTTTAGAAACTACAACTGTGAAGTGATATTCTTGTTTCATCCGCAGGACAGATGCAACCTGGTCAAAATCAGACAGTGCTTACTTGCATAGGTACAGTTAAAACCTGCTTAAGAACCTTCCATGTGCTGGGTACTTAGCTGATTTTTGTTACCTGTCCACCCAAGAACTTAAGAGATTTGTTTCAGATTTTTAATTCTAGACCCCAAAATACAGGCCTATGCAGCACTTTGTTATCAATGCTTTTGCTGTTCTTTTTGGAGAAGAATTGTAAAAGAAGTTTCTGCTGTGAAGTTCTGGCTGCCAATAAATCATTCCTAATACCTAGAAGTGAATGCCTCCACTTGCACAAAATAAATGCTGATACATTGCAAAGAAAAATAGGGCAATGTAATCTTAATAACGTGTTTATAATAAATCAGGCTTTAAGCTTGCAATCATGTTAATGTAATTTAATACTGTATAATAGACTCTGAATAAAATTAACAGCACTGTAGGACTGGCAGTTTGTGTGCCAAGCGAAGTCTTCACATAATAGTAAGGGTTTGGCTTATGAAGAAAATCCTCACCTTCTTCACAAAGTACACTTTTCCTCCACCAGTTTACCCTGATTTTTTGCTTTCCTATGAACAGTGGCTAATAAGTCTGCAAACAAGACCAGAGATGTCCAAACTTTAAAAATTAGAGAACCACAGTGACCTTCTTGCTTCCGTGTTAAGTGCTGTGCAAAATATGCATATCAACATCTTCGTAGTGATAGTGTTGTTAATCTAGTTCAAGAATGTAATAATGTAAATTTTACATTGCAGCCATAACCATGCAATTTTGTAATATTGAATGAAAAGTTGGTAACACTTTACACTAAGTGGCTAATCATTGCTCCTTTGGTAGTTATTGTAATAATATTATTTCTGATAAAATCATTTGGCATAGCTCTATATGTAATGTAACACAGCATGAGAGTCCCATTTTTATATTATATGCTTTACTTGACATTTTTAAAAAACTGGGGGAAAGTCATGTGGACACCGAAGGAAGACATTTTTAAAATAAATTATGCACTACATTAATATTTTTAAATTAAAAATATATTTTATGTTATGACAGAATCACAGAATGATATGGGGTTGAAAGGAACCTTTAGAGATCATCTAGTCCAACCCCCCTGCCAGAGCAGATCCATCTAGAAGAGGTTGCACAGGAACATGTCCAGGTGGGTTTTGAATGTCTCCAGAGATGGAGACTCCACCACTTCTCTGGGCAGCCTGTTCTGGTGCTCTGCCACCCTCAAAGTAAAGAAGTTCCTCCTCATGTTTAGATGGAACTTCCTATGCTCAAGTTTGAGCCTGTTATCTCTTGTCCTGTCACTGGACACCACTGAAAAAAGACTGGCCTCATCCTCCTGACACCCACCCTTTAAGTATTTATAGGCATTGATCAGATCCCCCCTCAGTCTTCTCTTCTCCAGACTAAAAAGACCCAAGTTCCTTAGCCTTTCCTCATAAGAGAGATGTTCCAGTCCCCTCATCATCTTTGTAGCCCTAGCAGCGCTAAAATCAATAGGAAGAAAGTGACAAAATCAGTATGAGTAAAATAACAGCAAGATTTCATGTACTGTAATCTGAGTGAGTTATAATGGTAGAGGACATAGAACAGATGTGTTTAAGAACAAAAGCGTGTTATGCTAAACAGTAAGATAACTTTTTTAGCTATCCTGAATTAATGACTTATTCGTGTAAGTAGTTCTACTGAAATCAATAGTATTATTCATGTGAACCAGGTGGTAGCCAATTACTCTTTCCCTTATTAGGTGAGCATTGGACTGCTGGCATATTTTAATGTTTCCTAGTAGAGTACAAGCTTTTTGTATAATAATTTGAGCTTAATTTTCTGGCATCCAGTACAATTTATGTCCCCACTATTCCTCAATTCTGATTCAAAAATGAAACAGATGTATGTTTTCTTCTTCCTTTATTTCCCAGTATAATTTCTCTGCACCTACAGATTACTCTGTAAATGTCACCGATGGAGAAAAGTTACCTAATAGCTGTTATGGAGCTGATTTTAGCTGGCTATTTCTTATGGTTATTCCAAGCTCAACCTGTTCTATCTGCTGCGAAAGTGCTTAAAGACATGCCTCTTGGGATACGTTTAACAGATCTTTTGTCGCTCCAGGTTCAGATAGATCGGATTTACTTTGCCAGCCTGCCTCCCAGTTACTGACAGCCTTTTGCTTCTGTTGTACTCGCGGCCAGGTATGGAAGACCTGACTGTGACATGTACTTTCACATGGAACCACTCACTGAAAAATGCAGCTCTTGGCAGGTTATTTGCTGTCAAATTATGGCCTCTCTTTACAGCTCTGAGGGAGCAGAAACAGGATATAACAAAAAAACCCAACAAAAAACAAAAACACCCCCCCCCCCAAAAAAAACCAACCCAACCAACCAACCAAATCTTTTTTTTTTTAGGAATTACGCCAGCAATTACTTGGAAATGTTTTCCTCATGTGTGTCCATTTTTCTGTAATAACTTGCACTTACAGTGTGCAATAAGGAAAACGTGTGGGGAATTGTGAAAAGTAAAGATTTGAAAAAAGATCTGTTTCTGCATTTGTATTACCTTTTCACTAAAAAAAAATAATAAATAAATCTGCATGCAGTTTTCCAGCGTTATCTCTGGTATGAAAGGTGGCTCAAATGAGACTGAGTTTTCCAATACCAATCTGCCAAGGTTTCCTTTTTAATTTTAACAAAAGAAGCATGTTACTGTCATTCCCCAGCTGCAACTGGCAGACCATTACACATTCTCAAAACTGTGCAATATGACTAGTTAAAGTAATTTCAGAGAAAAATAAAGACTGACACATCTGCAACAAGCATGACAAAAGGAAATGGTTCTAAATACAAAGTTAAATTAAAAAAAACCAAACCACATAGTATTTTAGATGAGACTTATTTGGATTAAGAATATTTAAAAACTAAGAATAAAAAAAACAGATTGAAAATCCTGAATGAGCAGGAGGTGTCTATGAAAGTGTCTTATCCCACAGACATTTCAAACTGGGCTGCAGTATGAGGACAAATCGCCCATCACCTTTTCTCTGCTTTTTGAGTTTAAAAGTAGATTGCAACATCTTTTTTTTCCTTTTTCTAGTAACAGTCTGTGCCTTTTTAAATAACATTTCATCTTAATTATTTTTTTTGCTTTGGTAACATATTCCATAATCTTATTTTGTATCTCTTTATTTCATGTCTGTCTTTATTTTGACAGTAGGTCAAGTATTCTTGAAATACCTATCTTATCTTTTTTTTTTTTTTTATCTGCCTGCATCTTCCTGAATTCTCTTTCATCTTTGGAAAATCTACAGATTTCTGCTTTCCTTGTTGAGAGAAAGAAAGTGTGTACACCTTTTATTTCCGAATTGTATAATCTATATGAATATTGGATTTCATATAAGATTTGCAATGTGAATGCCTATTTCCTCTCAGTGATAATTGTCCAGACCACTTCATCGCACATTATTCCCTGATTTATAACAAATTCATCCTTTGCTTGTAGAGACAAGTAGAATTGTTTCAGCTGATTTGTTATCTTGTAATAGTTTAGTGCCCAAAGGAGGAAGAAAGGACACGAGTAACTGCAGGCCCTCTGCAGCTCTTTATTGACGCTTATTTTATAGTACCACCTTTAAAAAATTTATTTTCTTTTGAAATACTCATTTTATTTCTTTTGCATTTTAAAAACATTACGTAAACTGTGCATAATGAGCTGAATATCTATAAATCTTTCCTTTTTCCTGCATCCAACAGTCCTGTGAAGGAATCACTGATTTATTGTACTGCTGACGTGGCTTTGAGATATTAAAAGATTTTTACAGGAAAATGGTCACTCAGACACCCATTCTCTCAGATTTTGTATCATCACCCCAGAATACAAAGCTTTGGGTACACAGAAGTATATCAGGAATACTAACAGTTGGCAAATATTTTATCCAGTCTATGTGTTTGAGGGTCAGAGATAGATAGGAGTAGGACATGCTTAGGGATAGGCCCTATAAGATTCTGAAAATCACTCCTGACTTCAAAATAAGTAATAATGATGTTTAAAATTAATACCTTTGTTTACATTATGTTTTGATTCGTCAGGATTTCAAGAGAATCTTAAACTTTCTTTCAGATGTAAATAATACAACAAAGTGAGTTTGTCTTGCAATGAATGTATTCCAAAGTTCATTTTCTTCTTCACCACACCAATCTGACTTTAAAGCTGTGTTACAGAAGTCTAGTCTTATTCATCAATACTTGTATTAAAATGTCATGCTTACATTTTAGTTGAGACATATTTTTCTTATTTATCCATAATGGTGTATCCACTTCTGCTCTTTTTTTTTATTTAGCATGCTATAATACACCTAATTCTTCATTCGGATACAATGTCTTCCCAAGTATTTGTATCACCATTGTGTTCACATTACGTATATGGTATTAAAATTAATATTATGTTATCTTTCTTAACTGCATTTAGTCTTTCAATTTTACTCTTAATTAGTTGCATTCTAATATTCAACTAAGCTCCATAATATATTTTAGCTATCTTTGACTCATGGACTGACTGGTGGCACTGTTACAAATGTGATTATCAAGTGATGGACAGTTTGCACTATTCTTAATTGTCTATGTTTAAGTTTTCTAGTACTGTGATTTTAGTTTTTTTTTTCTCTTTCTGAGTATTATGACCTACTTTTAAATATAGTTTTCATGACTATGGGTTTTCAACTACTGGATAAGGCAGTTTTGTTTGCTCTGTTTGTACACTTACTTCGTTGTTTCATTTATTGGATTGATGCTGCTTGTTCGCTTTTCATTCATGTGTTTTTTTAAATCTTATTCAGATTTTCATCCTGGGTCAGCTCGAGGGTTATTCTTTGTACTATGATATTATGTCTAGGCTTTGTTTTAGTTGGTAAGAAGGTCATCAACACCTCAATTAAAGGTAATTACCTGCTGCTATGATACTTCTGATAGTCTCTTCTATTCCTTTGCCATGCTGTGTGGGGACTGTCTTTGACCCCAGTTGGACTTCTCAGATTACAGTAATTATCAGACTATATTTTAGTTCATTCACATTGCTGTCTAAAAAGGTTAGACCTTAGTTCAGAAACTTGAGCTTGCAGGTTAGCACTAGAAAGACATAATATGAAGCAGACCATAATAATATTAAGATTATTTAAAAGATGGTGAAAGGAATAACCAAAAGATTAGCATGCTTAATAAACGTGCATTCTTTGGTACAATATTTTCCATTGGAAATAATATGAATGCATGCAAACTTTCAGAACCAATGTCTAAATATTATTACCCAGGGAAACATCACCTTGTTGCTTCTGCATATTGTGGACTTGCACATAAGTGATACACACGTGTGTGTAAGGCCTGTGTGGGGATTTCTGAGTTTTACAAGAGGATGAACTGCTTCTAACCTTGTTTTTTAAACTGTGTGTTCTTGATACTGCTTTAAAAATAAGCCCCCCAAAAAAGCACTGATGGTTTAAGAGTTTGACCTAAGCCATGTCCTTGCCACAAGCCAAAAGACAGGCTGTGAATGATTAGGCTTTGAAGTTCTATTCAGTGAAGCATGCTTCTAGACAGACAGAAACCAAAGTCAGCCCCTATTTTTTATGAAGCGATGTAGAAGAATGTCCCTTTCCTGCTTATAAAATGTAAATGTGCAGAAGGTGCTGAAAATAGCTTGAGAAAAGTGCAGATAGTAGGTCAGTACTGTTTCTTTGAATATATATATATATTTCCCATCATTCTAGGGAATCTTAAGCCAGTTCTAGTTCTAAAAAATAAATACTCAGCATTTATATAAGGAAACTGCAGTCCTATTAATTTTATTTCTCTAAGTAATGTCATTAAATCAATGGTGGTAGTCACATAAGGTAAGCACAGTACAGCACTTTGTGTGTCTTTTTAAAAAGATACACATTTATCAGAGATTTGTTATTAAAATGTGATGGTGGAGAGATAAATCAGTGCTGTTTTTAAAGGTTAGATCAGTTATAAGGGTCTTCAAAGCATGTGGCATTTTTATCATAATTAAGATCTATTCTTAACAGGATTATTTTTTCTGCTTTAAATGCATATTTTATGGGTCTAATTTTATGGCTCCTGTATCCTATAAAAAGAGCTCTCTGGAGGATGAGTTTCCTCCATCATGGAAACTTTTGAGTTTTTAGGGCTTTTGCCATATAAGCAAAACTCTTTGAGCATTTTTGGGAGACCAGATTGTGAAGAGAATGAGGCTAACAATTGCATTGCTTAACAAAGTTATATTACCCAATAAATCCACCTAGAATATTTTAAAATTTAATTCTGTTGAAACTCAAGTAAATTGTGTGGGAAAAAGAAAGGCCATTGAGGTAAAGTCTCTAATAAAGTCTAGTGATTAGCAAAATAGGAGATCTAAAGGCAGAACCTCACTCTGCCTGATGCCATGTGGTTGGATGTCAGGCATTCACTCTGGCTCAGTCAGGGCAGGAATTTGGTCTATGATATTATGAAGTTTGGGTTTTTTTTTTTCTTTTTAAAGTAATTATCAAATTCTTCCTGTCCATATGACCAGAAACTTAGTAATTTCACCAAACGGTTCTACTGAGTGATGCCTTTTGTACTTTCACTTCTCACATATGGTACTGGAAAGAGACATTTAAGAATAACACTTTAGTTAAAATGTTCATTTCTGAATATAATTCTGAAAAAGATACCCAGTACTGAATTTAAAGAAGATCGTATGGGTGAAGTTATTCAACTTTTGAAATAAACCATCTCAAAGACTTTATGGAGGAAAAATTATGGAACGCAACAAAATCATGTACAGCAACTTTCATGTATTTCACATTGACTACTCTGGTTTTGTCTAGTTTGGAGACAAGGAGACTGAGGGGCAACCTCATTGCTCTCTACAGCTTCCTGAGGAGGCAGAAGTGGAGAGGGAGGTGCTGATCTCTTCTCTCTGGTACCCAGTGATAGGACACGTGGGAGTGGTTCAAAGCTGCATCAGGGGAGGTTCAGACTGGACATTAGGAAACATTTCTTTGCTGAGAGGATGGTCAGTCACTGGAACAGGCTTCCAGGATAGGTGGTTGATGCCTGCCAGTGTTTAAGAAGCATTTGGACATTGCCCTTAATTTGCTTTTACTTTTTGTCAGCCCTGAATTGGTCAGGCAGTTGGACTAGATGACCAGTGTGGGTCCCTTCCAACTGAAACAGTCTGGTCAGTCTGGTTTATTCTATTCTGTTCTGTTCTGTTCTGTTCTGTTCTAAATCTCTCATTCTAAATTAATGCATTTTCATCATCTTCAATTATGTTTCAGCATGGTGTTTACCATGAAAAGGAACTGCATGAAAAGGCTTTCATTCTGCCTTGAGCAATTTTCTTTCATTAAGTTAAGTCACTAATAGCTCTGTTCAGTGATAGCTATGTTTGGTAGGTGGGTAGATTGATTTTTACACTTTATGTTCCTTAGTGCTCCATTCATAAAAAAATAACTGTGTCAAATAATATTTATGTTCTGTGAAAATGCTTCCAAGAAAGCATTAATATCAATTATACCTAATAGTAACATTGAAATATAAAATATATTTGTGAAAATAATAATGGAAAATAGTATTTAAAATCAGACATTGCATAAAATGTGGTTTACAAAGTAATTACTATCTACTCTAAACTAGAAACTCAACAGAATAGTAAATAATCATATCAATATAAGAGTATTCTGGCATGTTATGAAATAAACCAGGTAAAATAATTGCTAAAATGCTTTATATTGGCAGTACTGCTGAATTACTGAGCATCACTAGGAATCCACAATATCCCTCCCTAGGAAAACACAATATGTGAGAAAAACTTCTATGAAAATTAAATGTACATGATGTTAAAAATTAAGAATTAAAATAGAATTCAAAACAAAAACAGAAAGGAGACATGACTTCTTTCTAGGTATGGGAAAGAGACGATGGAGGACTAGAGAGAAAGGGTAAAGTGCATGTAAATATTAAATGGAGAAAAAAGCTATTTAAACAACAGGACACTGTTAGTATAAGAATAAAAATATTGCCGATTAATAGATATTGCCTAGAAATAAAAAGAAGCTTGATAAAATTCTGGAACAGAATTTTAAACAGCTTTGTTTTAAGATGACAATAATTTTTGGGCTTATTATATATTATAGTTGCTTTTAATTCTAGGGGACCGACTCTGTGACCCAAAGATCCATTGCATGTCTAAGCTGTTTTTTCCAATTCATGTTTTTTCTCCTAATTTATTTCTCCATTTGGTTTTGGTATTGTCCCAGAATGTCCAATTAATTTTGATGTTAGCGATCACAGTCAGTAAGAGCTATGTTCCTGAGTTCATACATATTCTACCTCAATCAACTTTTCAACAAGACCTACCAGAATATTGACTGCCCCCCCCCCCCCCCGCTTTTTTTTTTCAAATTCAACTTTAATACTGGTGATAATAAAACTGATATCATTTTCATGGTACTTATTACTAAATTCTTCAAGTTTTATACATTGAACCCTTCTTCACCTATCAGTACAAATGCTTTCTGAGTTTTATTTTTGTTAATAGTTTGTTTTTATTTTCCTCTCACAGAGAAAACCTCATCAAATTTAACCCCAGACTGTAGCATATATTGACAGATTATTGCAAGTTTTCAGATGAATACCTGAATGTCCTTTTTGTTAGAGCAAACTAGTAATAAAAATTGGGGAAGATAACACAATTTTTTAAATCCTCTGGAAATATTCTTACAATGAGTAGCTGTGAGGTAAGTAAGGACTTCAAGGGGGTATATTTAAAAATGGCTTATAGCTCTATAGCTCTAAAATGGCTTATGGCTCTATAGCTTTGCATCATTTGATATGAAGGTGTAATTTAGACAGGCACACAATTTGTCATACATGGCTGGAAAAGGTACCAATAAGAATTTCAGATTAATCATTCTCACAATTTTCACTTTTGTATGTAAGCACTTACTTAGACACCTATTAGTGGCGAAACATGATCTCATACAAATTCTATTGATTCTGTTCCCATTACTGTAACCTTAGATAGATAGAACTAAATCATAAGTCTTATGTTGAGTGCCATCATTGTGTGTCACCAATAAACTAATGCACACCCTATTTAAAAATGTTTCATTAAAATATGCTTCTTAGTAGTCCAGTTGTATAACATCTGTAGCCCAATATCTGAAAACAATCTAATCTGTTATCATCTACATCCCTTATTTATATATAAATTACAGTTATGTCTGAGATGTGCTTTGATTTCAGTATACAAATAAGAATGAGAAACCTCTAATCAATTTTATTAAATTGAAAACCAAAAAATTTGGGATGATTACTAGTAACTGAAGATAGACAAAATTTTTTTATTCTCAGCTTGAGGGGTTTTAATAAAATATGTTTCATATTTGAAGGGGTAAGCTTTTTGTGGCATTAAGAAGTGTGGGGTGAATCAATACTTCAGACATCATGCTGCAGAAGCACAACAGAGCATAAAATTTCTCCACATTAGGGAAATTGTAAGGAAAGGTCCCAAACTCACAATATACAGAAGATATGGCTTGACACGTTTTAACACCAAATGTATTTATAAATGTAAGCAGGTCCTAAAACCAAATCCTCAAAGCAATCGACTGCAGCTGATCAATATGCTGAAATTTAGGGTTGATCTTAGATATTTCTAACTGGGCATCCAATTTTAAGGAATTTCTTTCAGCTACCACTAAGTGGGGGAACAAAGGAGTTGCAAGTCAGGAAATAGGAAATGTAAGCTGATTTCCCATAAATAAGCATTTTATATGCACCAGAGTTCCAAATACATGCAGGTAAAGGTGATCATAGGAGCATGTACTGCAGGTATGAGGTTGATTTAGGGCCTGAAATGTGGACTGACTACTCAGTGATTTTCTAGATTGCTGTAAGGACATGACCTGCAGAACTTAATAGCAGGGATCATCATCAGGTCTAAACTTAAGATCAGCCTTAACTTTTGGGGGTAGACCTTGAAATCAATTGGACTATTTTCCTGATGAGACTTAGAGTATCTCAGATTGCATATGGTATGTGGATGCCTGGAAACACACCAAATAAACTATGTAGCAATTTGCTCTGAAATGTTACTTGTCCTTCCAGTTACTTAGTATGGAAGCATTTGAAATAAACTCTTCACTGTGTTTAGCACTGAAGTGAATATAGAACTAAAGCACAGCATTTTGAAAACCTGACAGTTCATTGTAATGAAAAATAAATCAGGATTGCTAATTCCCCTTCATGTGAAGAAGTCCATGATTATGGATTATGGTCCCACATAATACAAAATTGTGATGCTTTGTATGGAATTGGAACTGGCTTGAAAGCTTTCACTGCTAGATGTCAAAACATTTTTTAGATTCTCAAGTCTTGGAAATTAGCTTACTGTCATTGCAGCAGTCTGCTGTTGTAAGACCCATTATTTTAATTTCTTACTGCAGTTCCTGTTGAGAAATCAGCTATCCAAACTCTTGTTTTATATAAATCAAACATGATTATAGGTATCTCTTATAACGTGACAAGAATGACTAATATCAGAAACTGAAAATTAGATTAAGGTATCTGTATCTTGGGACATTTACCCTGTCATATAAGAAAAAAGTCAGATTTTCTCTCAATGGATTTATTTGTTTCTGATTTAGTATGAAATATTGTAAACTCCCTTGACTGAAGTCAAGCAGTATCTCATTCCCTGAAAAATGGGGGAAAAAAAAAAAAAAAGAAAGAGGGGAGAAGGGAATTTTGGTATTATGACAAATGTGTGCGGTATAGTACAAGAGTCAGCTCAGGAATTATCAGCTCATTTCAGTGATAGGTCTTTCATATTCTTCCACCCTTTCCAATCCATTTAGGTATCTTTTTGTCTGCAGGATTCTGAGTCCTAGAGGAAGTATTAACTTGGAGTCCATGTTGGGATGTGCATGCTCTGCATGTTTGCTTAACACTACACCTAAGTACTAAGCTGTAGCTGAACCAATAGCTTTTATTAGACCAAAAGTTGCAATGCACTGAGTCAGTTACACAGCACAGCTAGTCTGCAAAATATATAGCTTCTCTACAACTAACTGGGAATTAAACAGTCCTGTTTTATTTTACATTCCACTGAGGCTGGAGTATACCGTATGTTACACAGCAAACTGATTTGCAAATGGTAACTTAAACTGGAGAATAAATTTTTTGTTTGTTTGTTTTTTGTTCCCTAACAAGTGATAAATATCATCATCATCTATTAGATGTTAGACTTTACATAATTCCAATTTTTAAGAAATTCACAAAGTCACAGAACAGCCCAAGTTGGAAGGGACATCAAAAGATTGTCTGATCCAACCTTTTGTGGGAAAGGGAAATTATCACAGAGTCACAGAATTGTAGGGGTGGAAAGGGAGCTTTGGAGATCATCTACTCCAACCCCCTGCCAAAGCAGGTTCACCTTGACCGGGCTGGACAGGAACGCATCCAGGCGAGTTTTGAATATCTCCAGAGAAGGAGACTCCACAACCTCTCTGGGCAGCCTCTCCCAGTGCTCTGGCACTGTCAAAGCAAAGAAGTTTTTCCACATGTTCAGATGGGAATTCCTGTGTTCTAGCTTGTGTCTGTTTTCCTTTGTCCTGTCACCAGGAGAAGAGCCTGACCCCATCCTCTTGACACCCACCCTTTAGGTATTTATAAGCATTGATAAGATCCCCTCTCAGTCTTCTCCAGGCGAAACAGACTCAGGTCTCTCAGCCTTTATTTATAAGAGAAGTGTTCCATTCTCTTGATCAAATTTGTATCCCTCTGCTGGACTCTTTCCAGTAGTTCCCTGTCCTTCTTGAACCGGGGGGCCCAGAACTGGACACAGTTATCTATTATTATCTAGCATCCTATTCAATCACAACTTCAAAACCACCATTGCTGGGGACTCTACCACATCCCTAGAGAGGTTGTTCCAGTGGCTGATTGTTCTCATTGTAAAAAATTTTGTTTGTTTTGATGAACCTTTTCCCTGTGCAACTTGTACCTGTTCCCCTTTCCATGTAAGTCCTCGTGAAGGAAGAGCCTCTGTCCCTTTTGTACCTGCCCTTTAAGTACTGGAATACTGTGATGAGGTACCCTCTGACCCTTCTCTTCTCCAGGGAGAAAAGACCTACATCCTTCAGTCTTTCCTCATAGGGCAGATTCTACATACTTTTGACCATTTTTGTCACCCTCTTTTGGACCCCCTCCAGTCTGTCTGTGTCTTTCTTGAACAGTGGGGACCAGAATAGACACAGTGCTCCAGGCACACAGCCTAACAAGTGCTGAGTAGAGTGAGATGATCATGTCCCTTTCTCTCAGCTAGTAATGCCCCTGGAGAACCAGCCCAGGGTCCAATTTGCCTTCGTTGCAGTTCACTGCAGGCTACTGCTCACCAGGATCCCCAGCTCCCTTTCAGCAAGGGTTTTCCCGAGCCACATATTTCCTAGCCTGTGCTGAGTTCTTTGTTTATGTCATCCCAGGACTTTGCATCTAACTTCATATGTTAAAATTCACACAGTTCTTGCTAGCCCAATCCTCCAGCCTGTTCAGGTTTCCCCCTTCTGACATGCTCATGTCACCACTCAGTTTATTGTTATCAAGCTATTGATTCTTAGTCACTCTGTTGCTCAGTTATTTAAATTCTAGAAAGAGTCTGAACTAGTTAGTGTAACAAGATAGCAGGAAAACAAAAGTCAAACTATAGGATAGACCTCTATGTGTTCAAGTACTTTTTGTTAAGCATAAATATTGGTTCAAAAGAATGTTCCCCAGTGTGTTTCATGTAAAACTGACTACTATGAAAAACTAATTTTTCTGTTACGGTTTCCTAGAAATATTTATATTTGAAAAAAACACTTTAAAGCTAAGTTTTATCTCACTTTGGCTATGCCACCAGTTCAGCACTCACAATATGAGACAGGAGTGTCTTATTACTTCCTGTACCCACTCACAACTTACTTTGCAAAAACTTCAAGAATTGTTGGCAAGTAAAATTATTACCTCCAAGATCCAAGCAGACGTAAATTTTTCCTGCTGCCTATAAGGTTTTGACCTTCATTCTGTAAGCAAAACTATTCTGGCCTAAGTGGAAGTTGTGCTCATGTAAAGACTATAGGTTATTTGTAGCTTGTATCCAGAGCTTAACCTTCAGTGCTGATGTATAATGAGGAGTAACTAATGTATGTTTTCCACAGAAAGTCTTCATGAGACAAAAGTAATTAGGAATATAATGTTTATTAGACAAATAACATTGCTCTCTGACTCATGGTAATCAAAGGTAAAAGTTGGAATCAATGTTTATTAAAAAATTATTAACAAAGAAATGAATCTATTGGAACATAAATTGGAACTATTGGTACGGTGACTTAAGTCAGTAAATATTTGAACTCTCCTGATAAAAGGTAGCTCTTTTTGTTTCACATATAGAATTTCTGTTCTTTCTGAAACTGAAATATGAATACAATAAGAAATTTTGAAGTGATCTGGAAATAATGATAATCAGTTCTTATGTTTTATGTAAATCAATTAAAATTCTGTTTATTTCAAAAGCAGTTTGGGAAAACTGTCTGAAAAATTGTGTATGTCATGACTCACTTTTAAAACACTGTATGAAATCTCACAATATATTTTTTTCTCCTTAAGCACTTTCTGGAAAATCAGCATGCTGGGGTGCCTCTGAAGTACCCATACACCAATGCATGCAGCATGAGGAAGAAACACAGGAAATTAGTGATCTAGGTAGAGTTGCAGAACTTCGATCTTGCTAGAATCATGGTGATGCAGTGGAGTGGATCACATGATTGGAGTGATGCAATGGAGGGATAAAAGCTTTTTAGTAAGGACAGAGCAGGAAGATTAGGAGGTACGGTTGTCCTTTATGTGAGAGACCAGCTGAAATGCATGGAGCTCTGCCTGGGGATGGAGAATCAACTGAGTTTTTTTGGTAAGGATTAAAGAACAGAACATTATGGGTGACATAATAGTGGGTCTCTCCTGTAGGCCACCTGATCACGAAGAACAAGTAGATGAGGCCTTCTACAGATAACTGGAAGGATCCTAATGTTTGAAGGTCCTGGTACTCATGGGGGACTTCAGCCATGTTGATATCTGCTGAAACAGGGACAGCACAGCAGGGCTTAAACAATCCAGTACATTCCTGGGGACCTTCAGTGACAACTTCCTGACCCACGTGACAAAGGAACCTAAGTGGAGAGCTGCTCTTCTGGACCTCATACTCATACACAAGGGAGGGCTTTTTGGCAATGTGAAAGCCAAAGGCAGCCTTGGTTGCCATTACCATGGTGGAGTTCAGGATCCTGAGTCGAAGGACTAGGACAAAAAGCAAGATAACAGCCCTGGACTTCAAGCAGGCATTGGCTTCTTCAAGGCTCTGCTTGAAATAATCCCATTAGATAAAGCCTTAGTTGGAAGAAAACCTCAAGAAAAATTGTTTATGTTCAAGGCTCATGTCTTGCAAGCTCAGGAACAGTCCATGCCAATGAGCAGGAATTCAGGCAAAAAATGTCAGGGTGCCTGCATGGAAGAACAAAGTGCTCTTGGATAAAACTCAGACATAAAAAGGCAATATATGAAAGGTGGAAACAGGGGCAGGTAACCTGGGAGGAATACAGAGACACTGTCTAAGCATGCAGAGATGCAGCTAAGAAAATCAAAGCCCAGGAGTAGAATCTAGTGAGGGATCTCAATGGCAACAAGAAGGGCTTTAAGTACATCAGCAGCAAAAGGACGATCAGAGAAAATATGGTCCCACTGCTGAATGAGGTGGGGACCTTGGTGAAGGACATGGAATAGGCTGAAGTACGGAATGCCTTCTTTTGGTTCTGTCTTTACTCGTAAGATTGACCTTCATAAATCCCAGATATATGAAACCAGGGACAACATCTGGAGTAGGGAAGGTGTGAAAGAGAATCAGGCCAGGGAATACTTAGGCAACCTGGACATGCATAAGTCCATGGGCCTTGACGTGTTGTGCCCAAGAGTGCTGATGGAGCTGCCTGATGTCATTGCAAAGCCACTCTTGATTATCTTCAAAAGATCATGGTGACTAGGAGTCACCCAGCCTGCGGACAGTAGGAAAGCAAATGTCACTCCTGTCTTCAAGAAAGGCAACAAAGACAACCCAGGTAACTACAGGCCTGTCAGGCCTCACCTCCATCCCTAGGAAGGTGGAGGTAATGGAGCAGCTGATGGAGCAGCTAATCTTGGAAACCATTTTCTGGAAATTGACTGACAAGAAAATCACCAGGAGCAGTCACCAAGGGGGATTCATGCTTGACCAACCTGGTAACCTTCTATGGTGAAATGACAGGCTTGGTAGATGAGGGGAGAGCAGTGGATATAGTCTACCTAGACCAGCATGGCTTTTGACATGGTCTCTGTCACCCAACACTAAGGGGGCAGACAGGTTCTTTTAGGAAGCCTTGACAGAATGATGACAGCAGTATTACCAGGGGTCAGGAGCAGAGGATATCAGTCACACCCTTCCACGACACCCCCATAGACAAGCTCTTGATAAGTGGTCTGGAAGTGGACAGTGAGGTGGATTGAAAACCAGCTCAATAGGCAAGCTCAGAGGGTGGCAGTGTATGGAATGAAATCTGCTTGGAGGCTGGTAACTAGCGATGTACACCAGAGGGTAATACTGGGTCCAATTCTGTTTAATATCTCCATGAATGATCTGGAGGATGGGGCAGAATGTACCCTCAGCAAGTTTGCTGATGACACAAAACTGCAAGTGGCTGATGCATTAGAGTTGTGCTGCCATCCAGAGGGACCTTTGTAGGCTGGAGAAATTTGCTAACAGGAACCTCATGAAGTTCAGGAGTTGCAAAGACTGGCACCTGGGAAGGAATAAGCTCAGGCTGGGGGTCATCCATCTGGAAATGGCTTTGCAGAGAAGGCTACAGGGGACGGACCAGCAATGTATCCACGCTGCAAGGAAGGCCAAGAGCTTCCCAGACTGCATTAGGTGGACCATTGCCAGCAGGTCAAGGGAGGTCATCTTTGCCCACTACTCAGCACTGGTGAGGCCACACCTGGAGTATAGTGTCCACTTTTGGGCTCCCTAAAAGGTACCAGAGAGAGATGGAGATACTAGAGTGAGTCCAAAAAAGGGCCACAAAGATGATTTAGGGGCTGGGGAAACTCTCCTGTGGGGAAAGGCTGAAAGAGCAGGGACTGTTCAGCCTGGAGAAGGGAAAGCTCAATGTATGCAAATATCTGAAGAGAGGTTGTAAAGAAAATTGAGCCAGGATCTTCTCATTAGTGCCCAGTGACAGGACAAGAGACAATGCGCACAGACTGAAATACAGGAGATTCCGTCTGAACTTAAACAAAGCTTTTTTGTTTTTTATTTTGGGGTGACTGACGGTCTGAATAGATTACCCAGGGAGGTTGTGGAGTTCCATCCTTGGAGATATTAAAAAAACACGGAGTGCACCCAGTGACAGTACAAGAGGCGATGGGCACAAACTGAAACACGGAAGGTTGCTCGTGTTCAGGAGGAAACACTTTTTCACTACGAGGGTGACTGAGCACTGGCACAGGGTGCCCAGAGAGCTTGTGGAATCTCCATCCTTGGAGATATCTGTCTGACATGGTCCTGTGCAAATTTCTGTAGATGACACTGCTTGAGCAGGGAGGTTGTACAAGATAACCCCAGAAGTCCCTTCCAACATCAGTCTTGAAAGTTTACCACAGCTGACAGCTGGCAGCTAAACAAAACTTTAATTAAGAAACTATTCATCCAATACTGGGTAACCTCTTTGGAAAACAGGTCCATGCCTGGGTCAAGGATTGAAAATAAAAGTGGAAGTATTTTAGATAATTTCTTATGGAAGACGAATGCATAAAATTTGAATTTTAAGTCCCCACAACTTAATTGCTAAACATTAGTATAATCCTTGACCTCCTATTCAGCAGAAACCCATTTTTATGTCCAAAGGGAATGCCTACCTGCTAGTCTTTGAATATTTTTTAATTCAAGAACATAAAAACCCCCATGTATGTTTCTAAAATTGCAATTATTTGGAAGTATTTTTGTGTTATGATTATTAAAATCCTCTTTTTTTTTTTAACAACAGCATTATACATATACGTTCATTAACTGTTAGTTGAATTGGGTGATTTTACTATTCTCTTCAAACTCCCAGAGCTCTAGAGAATTCAATTTCAAAATTAATAAAAACAGTAAAAATCTTGAAAAGTGAAATTTATTTTGACCGTGGGAACAGAGTTCTAATTATTATAACTTAGAAAGTTGTATCTGCTGTTAATTTTGTGTTAACTAGTGTTAAAAAGTAGTGCTGAGCTAAAAAATACAGGGTACAGTCTCAGGTTACATACAAAGTACTAAAGATAATGCATTTTTAGATTTGATGCTTGCTTCCTATTCAGTCAAGCTTGTAATTCAATATGAGGTACAATGTTACATCTCACTTTATCATGAATTATCATTTATGGAGTCTTCCATGTAGAGAAATCTTTGATTACCCAGATCGGATTTAAACATTGACTGAGATGAAAGCTCTCCACACCGACTATGTCCATTTAACCCTGTTCTTTTGTTTGCATTAAAATTACACACCAATACTCAGCCTGTTGAAAATATGTTAAATTGGATCTTGATGTTCCCAGTATATTGTTTTCATCACTGTTAGGTCAGTAGTCTTCAGGGAAATAAGATAAATTTCCCTGAAAGTATTTTGCTCCATTATTATGAAGAACTAAGTTTTCAATGTTTATAAGACATATCTATACTTTAGATTCTACAGAGAAATGAGTAGACACAGGTAGACATAGGTCTGATATATTTGTACCTCACCTATCTGTAAATTGAATGTTCATGACTCTCCAGAGAAAAAGGAACTAGGATGAAGCTGAGTAGTTTGAAGAGGAGGAAGGGGCAAGTGTCCTAGAAACAGGGAGAGAATTCAATTTTATTATCCTACTGTATAGTTTTCAGAGAAGCTTCAAGGAAAAACACAACTTTTTTACTTTGCATAGTAGGTGGATTTTTTTGCTTGTTTTTCATATAAGCATCGAAAAAGACTAGTGTGCAGAATTTCAGCTCACCCTTTTTGCAAAGGTTTTTGTTTAAAGCTAGAAATATATTTGCATTTTCTGTGAATTGCTCTCCTTTGAGTTTTAGTTTTGTTTCTTTTTCAAATTTTAGCACGATGTAAGAAGTAAATTTGCTGCCATTCAAGCACCTAATTTTGCATGAAGTTTGCGTGTGAAAGTGGTAGTACTTTATTGTCTGATTTTAAACTCAGTGAAACATTTATATCTTTATAAATGAGGTTTACTGATGTAAATTTTTTGCTCCCTACAAATCCTTAAATCCTTTTGACTTCAGCTACTCACTCTGCATAAATTAAAGGTTATAGAATTGCTCTCCAAATACCTGTGCACTAAAGATGGGAAAAGTGTCCCACTGCTCCTGTTGACATTAAACATCTCTGTTGAATTGTTTGTACATGTTCATGAAGACAGCAGGATTAATTCTTCTCTTAGTGACATCTGTATTTTCAAAAAATGTGACTCTTTTTGTAAATGTAGTAGAAATATGATTTTTTTTCAGAATTAGATCAAGGGAGACTTTTGGTGACAGAATTTCAAATGAAATCAAAACTGTCATGTAAGCCTGAAGAACATGGTGCAGACCATGATTTTGTTTCAATCTCTGCGTTCAGAATACTGGTTGTTGAGCAATTTAGCCTTTTTTTTTTTTTTTTTTTTTTTTTCCCCCCACAAAGGAATTTAGTGTTAGATGCAAATTTCTACCACTGCATATTTTGTTATAAGCAGAATTCAAGTGACTAGTCTTTTATGCGGATGAAGGTGAATCAAATCCTGTAAAGTGATATGGAGTCACATCAGATTCTACAGTTAACATTGTACCTGACTTCCTATGTTATCTTGTTTTTATATAGTTTCCTCTGATCTAACTGAAATAAGATCTGAGCAAAATTGTAAATAGGTTAATTCTTACCTCATTGTTTTTCTGGCTGGAAGTAATCTGTAAAAAATCTATTCAGCACTCCCTAGATGCTTAACATACAGCCTATTCCAATAGTCTTAGAAGGAACAGGTGTCTTTTCTAATCTTGTGCATCAAAGTTCCCTGAGCAACTCTGCTAAATCAGAAAATCCTATAGATACGGAGCAAGCCAAGAAAGCAAATAAGGTTTTCCAACTGGAGTTCTAAACCTTAGTTGTGTCTCTCCTGGATTTATTGGAGGCTGGAAGCAGGCATAAAATGGATTTTTAACTCATTTTCTCACCTCCTCCCTCACTTCTTCCAAATTAGGTATTCATGATCAACTCTGTTGGCTTGGTGTAGTTGTCTTTTGTTATTTTCCACAGGAGAGATATAGTGAGATGAAGTCCTGATGAACAAGGAAGAATGGGGGAGGTTTTGCTGTGAAATAGGTTTGTTCATTTCCAACTCCCATGAAAGAGTACTCTCCTAGGAGAGAATACACTCTTATTAAGAATATGTAAAAGATGTCCATGCAAGGGATTAGGAATATTTTGTTTTGTATGTTGTACTATAATCCTGAATCAACTAAAGGTACGAGAGGGGTAATCTATAGAAAATTGCCACAAATTGTCTTGTGCCACTATAATTACCTAAAGTGCAGTACAGACAGTAGGGGTTAACAGTTATGGAAGTACTCTAAGTGTAAAGATGCTGGAAGTGTGCATCTTCACAAAGCATTAAATGAGTATTGGGTGGATATAAATAGAAAGCATTCTATATAGCTGCGTCTGTTTCTGTAGGAACACTAGGAGTGCTGAGTGCTGTGATTTGAACTGAAGACATTACCTGTGCTACTGTGTGCAGTTTGCATTACAAATGGTAGCAGAAGAAGATTCTCTTCTACTGAGTAACCACAAAACATAGTGCAGAAAAACCCAACCCTAAACCCCTGGGAAATTAAGCAAATTTATCTACACATTGTGAAAATTCTGTTAGACTTTTTAGGCAATGTGTTGATCAGCAGGCTTGTTTTCCTGGGGTACATGAGAGACAGAAAGGGAGCCTTTCAACATGTGCAGCTTTGAATCTCTTCAGTGACTTACTAGGGAGAATGAGCAGTTTGGGTTGTTTCAAGATCAGGGAGCATTTGATATTGAGATATGAGAAGAAAAGGAAATAAACAGTTATAAAATTTTCAGAAGCAAGAACTTTCATTGGTGCCCTGAAAAGAGTAATTAGCTCATTTGGAAATTCTTCTATGGAAATATCAAAACACTAGTACATAGTGGTTTTACTGAAGGTTTCTGACCCAACTGTTCCCACTTCAGCTACAAAGATGTCAGTGGGCTATAAACAAAGCAGGTGTTATTCATAACTACTTGTGCGAGTGAAACAGAGTCTGTCTGCTAAAATGCATACAGTCATGCTGAAAGGAAGCACAGTCCTATTTACCACAGAAAAATCAAAATTGTCCAGAGTCCTTGAAAAGAAAAAATAAGAATTACTTTATTCTAGTTCAGTACTGACCTGTCAAATAAGCTGTTAAAACTGAGTTCTGAACTGAGTTGAGAACTATGTATCTCTTTCTAACAACCTTTCTAGTAAAAGTACTAGTATTTTCCCATAAGCTGGAGAAATTAAACAATATTCATTCAATGATATCTGTATTTTGATAGGAATTAATGGGAGAAATACAGAAGAAATCCAGGCAGCCTTTAGCAAGAGCTGTGAAATTTTAGATTATTTGGCTACTTCACAAAAGCAGGTACATGAGTATAGATTTGGGCATTTTATCTGCTGTTAGACATATGTGAAAAAAACTAATTACTAGTAAAATTGATGGGTTTTTTATTTTATTTTAAGCATTATCCCAAAAGATATTTATCTAAAATCTGCTGATCGTAAGAAAGTGCTTAGGTGATTGAGGACAAAGGAAGAGAGTCTGTAGTGAGGCTGTACACCTAGAATTTTTGCGTGTTAAGGCCCTGGTAATGTTTGATAAACATCAAGATTTAACAAAAAGGAAAGGAAAATTGTGAGTCTGCTGCACTGGCTGTTTGGAAGAGATCTTATTTATTGAGTAGCCCAAGAGCTAAGTATTTGCACAGATGGTACACCTTCAAATTTTCCATCCCTGACAACTTTGACATTTCACTATCAGTCAGTACCTGAAGCCATGCTGGAAGTATAAAGTTGGGTCTCCTCCCTTGTTTCACTTTCTCTAGGCCCCCAGATGGGATTTTTTTATTCTGACAATACCCATACTTTCTGGTGATGGGGATGAATGTTCTTTTAAAGGTGGGATATTGTCATGACACTTTACCTTTGAGCTAAAACATCTGGAATATTAGTGAGTAGGTTAGCTGTTGAGTATGCTATCACCTCCTTTTCTGATGCCTAGTTAAAGCAAAACTGAGAAAATATCTTCACTCTTTTATTATTTTAAAAGAAATTATGACTGTGTAGATGAGCTTTCATTCTTCCACCCATTTTAACCATAGAAATAAATTACCAGGATTTTTTTTTTTCGCTGTAGTGAAGGGCAGAATGATTAAAATAAAGAAAATGGTCCAAAAATCCAAGTGATCAATAAAGAAATAACGATGCAGGTTTCTAAACCATCAAACTCTTCTGGTTGTAGAATTTGCCAAAACAAAAGCTCACCCACAAGCAAATCAATCAACACCTCTGTATATATTCTGGAAGATAAAACCAGCTTATGTCATTTACACTGCCCATGTGTACTGAAGGCATATGCAAAAATTTCACAATTATGAGAGTGGATCCACAAAGTGGCACAATTTGGCCTTATATGTTGCTTTATTCTCCTGTGAAATTCTGTATGTCAGTTTGTGAACACTTTAGAAGACGCTGAGAAATTAACAGCTAGTTTTGCCTGGAAAAACTTACCCAGACTGCCTCTAATATTGCAAGAGCAGTGCATGTTTTGTTAATAATTTCCATTACTTGTTTAAAACTGTAACTCTGTTGATAGTGAAATGTGGGCTTTTTTTCTTTTTTCGCATTGCCAGCATTCATAAATCTTGAACAAAAATGGAAAATTTCCCTACTTCCTCTGAAAATCATGATATTTTGCAATATCACACATAATTACTTTTCCTTTAAGAGGCTCTACCACTAATGAATATTTATCAATCCAAATTATCTTTTAAAAAAACTTGGGCTAAATAACAATAATAGTAAAACCACTAAATTCTTAGATCCATATGCTCCCGTCAATTTCAGTGTTGGTTTTGCTGAAATGAAGATGATAGAAATGAACTTCCTAAAACTTCCTGAGTTTTTTAGGACTCCTGAAATATAATCTGCATGGACAGGCCCTCGTGCCAGCATAGCAATGTACTGGACCAAAGGGATTGTTAAACAACCAGAGACATAATAACTAACCTTTTTTTCAATAACTTTTTGAGGGAATCACATTTTTCTACATGTCTTATTGTCCCAAGCCTCAGCGCACTTGCATCTTTCAAACAGCTAGACAATTTTCTGAAAATAGCCCATCCCCACAGAATTTTCTAAACACACACAGATCATAAACCTAAGAAAAATAGAGACTGAGAATATTTTCACATATGTGGCTCAGAGTAGCTTTATGGTAGATACAGATGATTTGAAGTATAAATAAAAATGTTATAGATGATAAAAGTGTTTAGGAGAAACAGTAGTATAAAATAAAGCAATAAAGCATGTTCAACTTCAATGCTGATATCTTGTGTACTCATACTTCAAATGCTTTTACAACATGAGTATTCAGTCTTATGTTTGGGGTTTTTCTTACCCTTGTACTTAATAAAGTCATGTGTGTCCTCTGATAGTACTGAAATACACAGAAAGTCTGTCCAGTATTTAATGAGAATTCTTTCACTCACATATATCACCATTTCAGGATGTTTATGACAGCAGCTTGCTTCCATTTCAGTGTTACTTTCAGGAAAATCCGCAGGGGCAATTAATGGAAGTTCTTTGAGATAAAGCATTCTGTTCTACAATGATGAATCTATATAAATTTTAAGGGAAGTTGTTTGAGTAAACCAAATAGAAGGGATAGAAAAATAGAACTGTTGCAAATTGTCTTTAGGAAGCTTCTGTACGAGTTTTAAACATTATATGTCAATTTAAAACAACTTTCTCAAGCTTTGCAGCTAAAGAGAAGATTACAATATATCTGATATAAAGTTATGTTTTCATGTCTTCAGGAGAGAAGAAAAAACATTGGGACCTATGATGAGGTGAAACATTTCACTCTAAAGTGGTTGTTTAAAGTGTGCTTGGGAAACAGCATCTTTCAGCTCTCAGAATCAGGGATAATATACTAAATATTAGTATTATCTCTGTGATGTAACTTGGATTATGTGCTGGTTATGTGAATGTACTTATAAAATTCATAAGTAATAGAACTTTCATGGGAATAAATGCTAGATCCTAAATATTCAGAGTTTTTGGCTTCAATTTTTATGTGATCTTTTAAAAATATCATTATATCTGATTTCTGTGGAAAGCAAGCATTGGCTATATCTCTCCTGCCTGTAGACAGATGAAGATACATGCTAACTCTGCTTCAGAATTTATTTTAATTTTCATTCTATTTTTTTACAGCTTATAACATGAAGCACTGGCCTTACACATTGTTAGAGTGCATCTTCAAATTTATACAGCTATGGTTTCTGGTTTTTTTTTACTCTTTTGTTTTCTTTTGTGGTTTTTTTGTTTGTTTGTTTTGTTTTGTTTTTTCTTTTTCTTTTTTTTTATTTTTAGTTTACATGCTGTTCTCCTCAACATTTTAGCAGATGCTATTGATTTTGATCATTTTATTGAGTGGCAAATGACCATAACATGACAAGATTGTTTTTTTAATGCAGATAATCACTACTGATATTAAAAATGACAAGGCAAGTGAAGTATTTATCATAGCATGACTTTGCAAGTTGTAGGTAACTCAAAAATAATTCAGGGTACCTCTAATGTTCTTACATGGGAAAATGGGATGATGTTGTAACAGTGAAGTAGATGAAAGTGAAATAATACAACTGATATAGAAGAGTCACTATAACATTCAGAGAAGGATTATGTAGTTTGTGATGTAGAAGTAATATGGTGTCCCTTAACATAACGAGGAAAATTGCAGTGTCACTGACAGTGCAGTAAAGTGGTTAACATTTCTCAGTGTAACACAAGGATGGACTTACATGTTTTCAAGAAAAAAAGAAGGCAATAGAAAAGCTTAAGACATCCACACTAATATTTTGAAACTATGGCTGTAGTACAATAATGCAAACTCAGAAGTACATCCCAGCAGTAAAGTACAACAGTATACTGGGCTTTAGGAATAGAGGCAGACCCAGGACATTGAAGGGAGGAATCATCATCTTCTACTCCGCATTCACGAGACCACATCTGGATATTCCATTCAGTTTTGATCCTCTATAGGAAAAACATGGACAAACTGAAGTGGATTCAGTGGATGCCACTGGGGCCAAGAGCCCTTGCCCTGTGAGAAGATGCTTTGGGACTGGGACTGGTTCATTTGGGAGAAAGGATGGCTTCAGGGGAACCCAACAGCATCCCCAGCACCATTGGGAGGGGGTGGAGGAGATGCAGCTGGGCTCTTCACAGCAGTGCAGGGTGGGAGGTTGAAAGGCAGCAGTACAAATTGAAATATGAGAAGATCAGGCTGGAGATAAGTAGCAGCATTTTCTGCAGGACAGCCCAGGATTGGAACAGGTTGCCAGAGGTGGTGTGGCATTTCCATCCTTGGATGTTTTCAAGATCCAACTGGACATAGCCCTGAGCAACCTAGTCCAAATTAGTATCAACCCTGCTATGAACAGGACATTGGCTTAGAGGCCTTCCAATGTCCCTTCCAACCAAAATTATTTTATCACTCTACAACTGTTAACAAGGAATATAAATGATCATGCCTGTTTGTGTTCTTCCATTATTCGCTTCATGAAGCAAATGTTTTTATATTAAGAATTCTTTGGCTGTGGTGTATGTGCCTCATATTCTCTTTATCGACAAAGTAATCTTTGTAGATTTGTTACCAGGTCTTGCGTATTCTGGGCACATCACACATACTAGTAAGAAAGGGCAAGCATTCTTCACTAAATCTTGATTAAAAGAAGGAAAGCAGTTAAAATAATAGCTTAAGAAGCTAAAACAAATGGCTAAAAAGGAGTCAAGTACGGGAAAAGGAATTAATATTGCAGGAGATTTAGAAGTCATTAACCACCAGACTCCAATTCTGTTAATGTTACCAAGACTTCAGAATTCAATGCTGTATCAGGTCTACCACACACACAGCTATAATAGAAAAGAACACTAATGATAAAGGAAGAATTTAATCTTGATCGACCCTATGGGGACCCAATCCACGGCAGAGTTTAATTGCTATAAGTGCAAGGTCAGTTTCTATCTGGTGAGGATCTTTCCTAGTCCAAATTTTATTTAACCTCTGCAGAAAAATGAAAGCAATGTTTCTCTGATTAAAAAAAAAAAGAAAAAAGAAAAAAGCATAGAACATTGTAACGTTGACGTAATTTATGATGCTGCATTGAGCTGAAATACCAAACAAGCTGTAGGCATCATATTACTGCCAACTGTGCAAGTGCTGTTTTGCACCTGTTCTGGGGGCTGGACAGGGAGATGTTTCCCTGGACAGGCACAGCCAGTTGGAAGGATGCATTTTCCAGATTTAATCTACCCGAGATAAAATCTTTTTTCTTTCTTTTTTTTTTTTTTTTTTTTTTCTGAGAAAGCTGAACAACTGCAATGATGCAAAAGTCTCTTAGTTCTGGGACTTTAATCCTAAAACTGGGTCTGTCCTTTCTAGCTCCTGCTACCTAGCGCCAGTTACACCAGTCTTCCTATATCTCAGTCGTTTGGGAAAACCTTCCTAACAGCAGCTTCCAGAAGGCAAAAGCTGGAATATTGGTCTCAGCAAACATACAGTGGTTTTGCCTTTTGTCACTGAGGCCAGCATTATGTTTCCTTTCACCAATCTGATTTTTTTCATCAGTTTCCTGTTGCTGTCATTCTCCATATAGCTTTTGTTTTATTTTCTGGATTATATCGTGATTGCTATTTTAAACAAATGTTACACCTATGGTATACATTGTCTGTTTAAAAAACCTTGTAAATCTGTTACTTTTGTAGAAACAGTTTTAGTGCTTCTCTCTCACATCTGAGTAATAACTAAAAATGTACTTTCTCATTTTATTTTTTGTAACAAAACAAAGAGAAAAAACAGAGGTTAAGGAAGTGGGAGGTTCAGTGGACATGAAGGATTTCTTTTCACTGAGACTTGAGGAGAGAGTACCATAATAAACTACATGTATTCATCCTCACAACCAGAAATATACTCTTTTTTTCTCCCCCACAGTTTCTGCCCCACCCTTCCCCCTCCCCCCCCCCCCCCCCCCCCCCGGCTTTTCTGCTCTTGCAGCATTGTGAAAAATACACAACTAATTTTGGTTATATTGAAAAAAACTGCTAAACATAGCAATTAGCCACCAAGAGCTTGAAACTAGCAGCAGGGTATGTAGAAGCATTTGTGTGTGCAGGGCTACCTATGATGGATTTGATCCAAAAAGAGCAATTTAGTAATGACAAAATATGATGCTTAGCAAAATAAGCAGGTTAGTGTTGGAGTGAAAAAAGCAATGCACAAAGGCAGCAGCTTACACAGCATGGTACCTGATGACAGAAAAATCTGGATAGTGTCAGATCACCTTATTATGCCACTGCATTATGGATTTCATTACTTCTCATTGCTAGTCATGAGCCTTGAAGGTCAAAAGTCAGTAGTAAAGAATTTGTTAAAAGTGATATTAGGTCTTTTTTAATAAAATACAATGTAAATTTCTTAAGACCCTGCTCCGCTCTGTGCAGTGGGAGAGAGGCCTTGGACAGGTAGAGAAATGACTTGAGTCAGCCAGGAGAAAGTCAACTGATGCAGGGTTGCTTACTGACCCTCTGAATATGCTCTTTGGTTTCTAAACAGTTTGATGGCTAAGAAGTGCAATTGAAATGTAACATTGCTAATCTTCATTTAAACAATATTAACAAATGCCTGTCAGTCTCACTTTTACAGTTACAAAATGCAGGAAACTAATTTGTTACACTGGTGAGAAAACTCATGAAAATTAATGCAGTATATGTATATTCATATTATCTCTCTTACATTATAATTCATACAATTAAGACCATAGACAATGTTCTGGGCTGCCTCTACAAAAATTTTTACCTTCTTCACAGAAATTTATCTTAAAATTAAGATTATTGCCTTAAATGAATGAATTTTACTACCTCAAATAGCTGACATGTACGTAACTGTCACATGACTTAAAGTGTGACCAGCATATAGAAAAGCTGTAACTGGTAAAAAATGCTTGGCTAATATCTGCCTGGGTTTTTAGGGTATTTTGTGTGTAATACTTTATTATCATACTGTAGATTACTTAAAAGTAGACCTCTGTAATTTATTTTTACTTAAGATTACACAGATTGTCAAGGCAAACAAATTGATGTTCTTATAACCAGTTCGTACTTTGCTGTACTACAACACTGTAGGTCCTGACCTCACACAGAATTGAAAGCCTTATGCTCTCATTTACTTCAGAAGAAACTGAGGGGTCTAAGACCTCAGTGTGCTGAGTCCTTAGAAATCCAGTAACTTCACAACTTATGAGTTTCCCATGCAATTATAAGTGTTAAAAGTTTAGTGTTTAAGCCCTTTGAAAAGGGTATTAAACTAACGTCTAAGCCCTTAAAAAAGAGTGGGTGTATCTATAGTGTGGTGGATTGATCTTGGCTGAATGCCAGATGCCCACCAAGCTGCTCTATCACTCCCCCACCTCAGCTGGACAGGTGAGAGAAAATAAAGGCTCTTGAGTTGAGGTAAGGGCAGGGAGAGATCACTCACCAATTACCATCACAGGCAAAACAGCACCCTCCCCCCCAACTTTCTTTCCAGGCTCAACTTCACTCCTGATTTCTCTGCTTCCTCCCTCTGAACAGCACAGGGGGACAGGGAATGGGGGTTGTGGTCAGTCCATCCCACATTGGCTCTGCCGCACCTTCCTCCTCACTCTCTACTCCGGCTCCAGCATGGGGTCCCACCCATGGAAGATAGTTCTCCATTAACTTCTCTAATGTAAGTCATTATGGGCCCAGCCTTGACCAACGGTGAGTCAGTCTTGGAGCCAGCTGGCACTGGGTCTACTGGATATGGGGGAAGCTTCTGGCAGCTTCTTACTGAAGCCACCTCTGTAGCTCCACCCACTATCAAAACCTTGCCATGCAAACCCAATACAGTATAGTTTGCATATTTGGCAAAATAAAGTAAAATAGGTTCCTTGATGATGAAGAACTCAGTTCATGCATATCCTCTAAACACCAGTTTACCATTTTTTCATAATCCCAAAGTACATATTTCTGTAAGCCAATGACCACATGCACATGAAAGTGAAGGTAAAGAGAATCTTCCCGGGACTAACTTCACTAATGTAAATAGTTCCATTTTGAGACTAAGCAAGTCAGAATGCTTTATCCAAGCCATCAAAATTTTTTTGACTTTGACAGAATGCAGTATGCAGACCTGGCCTTCTCCCTGCAAAACCCAAAACTTTTTCGTTTACGTTTTTGCCCCATTTCAGGTCCACTCCAGTGGTGGACTTGACTTTCCTCCTAGAGAGGTACAATAGCACGTTTATTCCTTGTCATGCTTACAACTAAGTCTTGAAAAAATTAACAATTAAACTAGATAAATGAGAGCAAATAACATTCTAGCCAATGCAAAATCCGAATTTAACTATTTAATTTTGAAAATACTTTTTCAAAAAACAAAGAAATATGCTCTAAATTTGTAATAACACATGTTTTCAGATCAGTATGCCAGGATCACAGTTCAGAAATCCAATTTATTTCAATAGAATTTGTAAGGATAAAGGACTGTGATTGCTGCCTTACAAACCTGGGAGTTGAGTCTTCCACAGGGGTGTGAATAGAGTATATATGTATGAATTAAAAGTAGATAGAGAGTATTTTCAGCATGACACATTTAAAGTTAATGGTACTCATGTAGATAAACCTCCCCATGCATTAACATTCCTCCTTGATATCCTGAATTGGAAATGGAATATATACAGACTGTGGGAATTCCTGCCACAAAATCGATGCAGGGCAAGAGATAGGTTGGGAGATGTGCTTTTGAATTCTTCATTAGACTTTCTGTATCAATCAAGTCCTTAAAGCCTAAAATGCTCGATTTTTATAATACATATGGTTGAAATTCAGTCCTGTGAATGGTAACTATAATTATAATGTAGAATTAAGCACATAGAAAACTTCATGGATTGCTTGATTTTACACTTTTTTTTGAATTGAAATGCATTTCCTATATGTGTGGTATGAGAGTAAGGCTGCTAAATAGCTGATGGTATCCAAATTATGTGCAAGCTGAGTTTGCAGTTGACACAATCAAAATTGCATTGCTGCTCTGCAATGATTAAATGCTTCTGTGCCTCACACCACATTCAGCAATATATGGGTAGTAAAACAGCCGTGGAAACAAACTGTCCATAGATATTTAAAACTGAATTACCCATTTTCATGAATATTTGATCTGCTTATTACCTGCAAAATGCTTCAGATTTGTTGCCTGTAATTTGAGTTTATTAAAGTGCTAAAGGCAAGGCTCAGTGTGACAGGAAGGGCTGTAGTTCTTGAAAAAAATATGAGAATTGTACAGTGTATAAAATCTAACTAGATAGACAGTCCAGGATTATAGACTTCCTGTGACATTATGTTTCTGTGACTCATGAATCAAAATGTTAATGTGACAGAAAAGTTTAATTGTCCTGCTGAACTGACATGCATCTGATAAACACACATATTTGCTGGGATTACTATCTTAACTATTATATTTACTTTTGATTATTTTGAAACTAAAAATTAAAACTTAAATAAAATGCTTTTGTTATAATGTAAGAATTATATTCTTCACAGACAAAGGTAACTTCCAGGGTAAGTGGAAATGGTTATAGATTATAAAAATTGTAGACATAAAATCCATTGCATCAAGAAAGGTTTGTCTTACCTGCTGATTGAGGAGAGGAGATAATAATAGAAAACAGGTGCAGGCTATCCTTTCTGCGAAGTAGCTTACAGGTGTCATTAGCAAAGATTTTACCTTATAGTAGAATGTAAAATTAATATTTTTAAATGGGAAGAAGATAATTTATTTCAGGTATATAACTTTTTTATGGTGCCTTATTTTCTAATGATATCCAAGAGCATACGGAGAAAAAGAAGGAGCAAAGCCAAAAGTCACATTAACAAAAAAAATATATATCCTCCATTATAAATCCATTGTTAAAATCCAGCAAGAATCAGTTTAAAGATTTTGAAAAGACAAAAAAAAAAAAAAATCTCTTACTCGTATGTTAGTTCTATAAGAGTATCAATAATGTTTTTTCCTCTGGGATGAACTTGATCCCATTAAAACATATTAGGCATATGTATTTCCCTGAAAACATCTCTATGATAGTGTAAGATAATTTCCAAGATAACCCTTTTGAAGCCTTAGCTTAACCTTTACCTATAATAATTAAGTAGTCTACAAAGACTACTTAAGTGCAGACTGCATATAACATCACATTTACAAACAAATTAGTTCTGTTAGTGATTTCACACTCTCCTTTTTTTTTTTTTTTTTTTAATTTTCTCCTACATTAATATCTATATTAGAAAAAAATATTCCTCCAATTGCATATTGTAATTGTTGGAGAGGGTACCTAGGTCTTGAAAACTTTATAGATTTATAAAGTATAGATTTATATACTATAATAATAGTATATATTATAATATATAATAATATATATAATAATATATATACTATAATAATATATACTATATACTATCTATACATATATACATATGTATAGATTTATACATCAGTTAGCCTAATGCAATTTTTTATTTCTGCTAAAAGATCAAAGTAGAACTAAAACATATTTGGTGCTTTGAGTAGGATACATTTTCTAATTCAATTGTAATGGTATAGCAGATACTGGGAAAATAAAAGCTAAAACTAAATTCAGAACCAAAATATTTAGTAGGTATTATTTAACAGTATAAAACATGCTTATAAAATGTATTTTTAAAAAACTATTTTTAAGAAATTGCCTATAATATAGATTTCTTGTACAACAGCACAGACTAGTGGCTTTAGCAAGACAGCAAGTTTGCCTTGTTCTCTTTAGTATTGAAAGATGGGTAAGATTAGAGTGTATAGAAAATTTAAGTGTAAGTAGAAGGAAGTTACTTTACAGAGGCAAATATTGCAAAATATTGCTTTTACTATATTAAGAAGCAAGGAACAGTGAAAGATATGCTGTTTAGAGGTTTAGGGGAAGAAACAGGTCATGAGAGTAAAAGCTTTTTTTCTTTTTTGTTTTTTTAATTTGTTTAATTAAAACATACATTTTATTAACAGACAGTCATGCTATTTGTTTGTTTGTTTTTCTAATTCGTGCATGGCTTCTAACAGGTCTGGGCACATTGCAGAATAGATTTGACACAGGAACTAAATGAAAAGTTATTATACAAAGTGACACAAAGTTATTTATGTTATAATTGATTGAACCTGGTTTGCACATTTTTTACATTTATTTACAAAGAATAAATTTTCCAGAACGATTCTGTGAGTTTCTCAATTTCTTGCAGAAGTGTGTCACATTTTCCCTACAATGTTACATACAATTGCAGAGAAGATGTTCTTTCAAAAGTTGTTGATCTCATGTTGCTGTTGATTCATGAGTTGATTCATGAGATCCTTTGACATTTGTAGACAAAAGGTTTGTATACGATTTTTCTATGCATGTGTTGAATCTGAGTGTACCTCTGACATTTAATCTCTCCTTAGGTCTTCTAGACTTTAGAAAAATATAGTTAAAATTAAGGCTAACAACTTATCCTGAATGTAGGAGTTTTGATCATAAAAGTTACACACAGGTTTCTTTACCTCATTTCTCACACCGTCCTATGCTCCCTCGATACAAGTTATCTCTGCTTTTTATGTCTTTTTCTCTAGTTAGCCCAAGCACGGTATCACAGTGACATCAGTGTAGTTGCCTCAGGTAGCTTGTATACTACTTGAGCATTATTGTCCTACATTTCTTCCCCCTAAGATGCGTCCCACTTTTTAAGAAATGCTTTTCACTGCAATTATCCAAATAACACCTAGAAAAACCTAGTGTAGCCCTGTAGAGGCGTAAAAATATGGTGTATATACATTCAGTACATTGGAAGTTACCAACCATAGAAAAATAACTGCAAATTTTGGACGTTCTAGAACCTTCCTTAGACAGAGAGAAAATATATTGCTCTTGCTCATCAGAATAAATTGACAAAATGGGAGGACATATGTCTCTGTGTGTGCATTTAAAAAGAGATCTCTCAGCACACCTTGTCTGTGTAAGTCACTTTAAAGGTGTCCTTACTTGGGTAGTGAATGCTGAACCTAAAGACAAAGTTAAAGTTAAGGTTTGATAAATAATCACTGAGTTTGAAATTCCAGTGTGCTGAATTAAATAACTGCGATTTGCAGTTTAGAAACAGTCAATGTGATGAGATGTAAAAGACATGAAATGTAAACCCAAAGCCCAGGAAGAACTAAATGTTTCACCATGTAGTTTGAATTATGATATAATTTGGTGCAAGTTTTTTGGTAAAGCAAATGTTTCAGGCATGGTAGACTGAAATCAATTTATCATTTGACTATGTAATTATAGCTCCCTCTCACCACACTCCTCATCTGTGTATTTATAGTCTTCCTTCCTTAGCTAGCCAGCCATTACACGCTGCACCTCTTTATGACATCTCAGTATTTTCAAGTATTTCAACAGGGCTGATTTCCTCATCCTAGCTGATCCCATTTCCACTGCGCAAGTGGAGACTAACCATGAAATCTCTCTTTCTTGGAAGAATATATATGCCTATAGGCATTCTGGTTTAGACTTGCAAATGTGTGAGGCTGAGTACTGATGTACAAATCACAGTTCAGTATGAACTATTCAAGATCTCACTTGGCTGTCTTGAAATCTTCAGCAGGCTGATATAGAATTGACTTTTAAGGGCTTTTAGCTGGAAAGGAGTACACAGTGTTGTCTGGATTTGGGACTATAGATAGCTGAAGCAGAACAGAGATTGAAGACAGAAAAGCTCTTCAGAAATGTCCAGTGCTGTGTAAACTACATGTTACTGTTTAGTCTATGTTCAGCATCAACATGACTTTGCAGTGCTAACTACTGATTTGCAATTTGTGACCTAAACAGACATCTCCTAGCAGGACGACAAAATAAGTGTGTTTTGGCTTTTTTTTTTTTTTTTCCCTTTTCTTTTCTGGAACTGCTAGCTCTTACAGTAAGTTGGGTATTTGCTGTGAGGTCCTTGCTACATATCTATAACATATGCCTTTTTAATTTTTTTTTTCCTAAAATAACATTTTTACATATATTCATGAATGAAACAGTAGTATTGAAATTTATGGTATAAAATTCAATAAATGATTGTCCACAGAGACTTCTTTGTCTTTAATTTTTCCCCTCAATTTGCGTCTATCTTCTTATCTCCCAGTTTTGGGAGGATTTATGTCCTCTAGTTCATACTTATCAAGTTGGTTTAGTTACCCACTCTTCCATTCAGACCTTGGATTGCAAGGAGATTTAGGTGTGTATTTTCATAATTTTACACTCTTTATGCCATTAGAATAGCGAGCATTTAGATGATTACACAGATGTTATGCACCTAAATTTCAGCAATGGTAAGAGTTTTAATCTTTCATTACTTATAAAAAAAATTCACCTTTGTCTATTAAGTTCAATCAAGAAAGGAATCCTTCCAGTAGATGGCAGTAACTCTCCATCTACCCTATTACTAAAAATCCGTAATTCTCCTAAGCAGCAACTCCTGCTAAGATTTTTTTTTTTTCCCATCTGGCGGCTGAATTGCTTACACAGTCTGTTTCAGTTTTAATATTCAAGAGGACCAAGCACGACAGGTCTCACTAAGTTATCTGAAACTAGCCAACACAAGAGGGTTCTAACTCCTACATGATAATTAGTTCACCGTATTGATAATTCAGATAAATAAAGGTGGATCAAATTTGTAGTTAAATCTGCATTTCAGTGAGAGGGTTGTAGTGCTTAAGTTAAGTTTGCAGATGCAAGAACCTGAAGCTAGTCAGGCTTTTACTCAGTGTCTGTAAGGATTTCCTTGCAGTGGACTTGTCATTCCTATATTCTGCTTGCTTGATACAGTTGTAGTTCAAGTGGTATTAGACAGGATACACACAGTCTTCCTAAAGGAGAGTCTTCCTCAGACATTCTTCTCTAGTAATAAAAGATCACAATATCTTCCTGTTCAAGGGATACTGTAAAATAGATTGCTTAGGAAGAAAGAAGCCAATTAATTCAAATTCAGTGTATGTTGTAGCTTCCTACAAATAATTGACTATTTTAAATCTGCCTTAGAAAAAGTGTTATATACTTTTGTACTCCTGTTGAAAAATCAGAGCAACTACTGAGACAGCAATTTCCTGTGGCTCTACCCTACAGCTTATTCAGTTATGCATAGACTTCACTTCATCATGCAAATAATCCCTCTGCTGTAGAACTCCTTGTTTAACTATACCTTAATACATGAATAAGCCTTTTTAGGATCCAGATATAGCTGAATACAATTAAATTATTGTTGTACATAAGAAGGATATTCAAAAATACATATGTAATCAAGGGATTATATATATAATGCTGCCACTGCCACCAGTTTCCTTGTTATTCGATCATTAAAGAACTTGTAAAGTAAAGCTGGCTAATGAAAAAGAAGTCTAAGAGAATTGTAATTTATTCTGAGTTTCTTTAGTGACAAATGCGAGATAAAAAATGTTGTGCTTACTTCAAACCAATGTATCTATAATCCAGATTTCAACATAAGAGCTAATACTGCAAAGACTTTTATCTGAAGAGTTTTTATTTTGCTTCCAGTCTAAAATGGTATTGCATCTTTTTAGCAGACATGATTAAAGGACTTACATTAGAATACAAAAATTTGTATAAATGCACTATGAAAGAGCTTTCAATTACCTGACAACAGACAATTTCTTAGCTATGTTGTATGCAGAATGGATGTACCAGGGGAAAGGAATTACTAAAAGTGCACAACAGAATAATATTTTCTAACTTTTTACCTTTTTGCAACATAAACATTACTGTTTAATTGTTAGGGTTTTTTTGGTTGATTTTGGTTGGGTTTTTTTTAATTTATATATTTAATATTCATAAAGAAAAATGTGCTTTGCTTGCCACATCTGTTCAGAAGACTTTGGAGAATTCCTGGCCTTTTTGTTTTTAACCTCATGTGCTACTGCTTATAGTCTAAGATCACCTGTATCAACTGCCTGTAGAAATCTGTTACGTTCAGAAAGAATTAGAGAGACAGAATGCTGTTGTGAGATGATGTGAGAAGACGCGAATAAGTAAAAGAACACTTTGGCTTTTCTTTTGTAACTCTGTCCTTGGGAACTTCGGCTTCATTCAGCCAGTACTGGACCACCACGATGGCTTCAAAGGACTTAAAGTGGGGATCCCAATTCTCTAACACTCGTTAAAGAGGTTTTGCAGTGGGGAATTCAATTCATATATTTGAATTTTTGAAAAATGCACTGTATTGTATAACAGTAGTACATTGAAGATATATATATTTTCTACAGATTGTAACTTTCTGGATGTGTTATTTTACGTTTTCCATAATAATGTGAGATGTTTCATTTAGACCATAGTTCTAGACTTACAGAAAAAGTAAAATCATAGCACAAAGGTAAAAGTTTTCAGCACTCCTGCTCCAGGGTGCATTTTATAACTAATTCATGATTTATGACCAGGAGAAAAAAAATGCAAAATTTTCAGGTTTGTTTTGTTGTTCCTCCAAGCCACCATTTCTTTTAAGGACTTTTTAGCTTACTAATGCCTATTTTGTGGCATTTGGGTGACATATCAGTTGGCCCGTTAGTAGAAAATTTTCCTCCTTATGTTATGGGAATTGTCGAACAATTTCTATGTGGTAATATGCTATTTTCATAAATGCCAAATGCTATCAAGTGCTATTGGCATTCATTAGATATATAAAGGAGCCAATAAGAGAGCAGATTTAGAAAGCCATAGAAACAAATTATTTTTAAATGAAAAAAGAAAAGTAATGTAGTAACAGAGGGCAGTTTGTATATGCATTTCATTTACCAAATTCTTAATTAGACTAAGAAGATTGGTGGATTTTATAAAAGAATACCTTAGCTTTGTTGCAAATACAGAGCATTGTCCCTACTGCAGTTGTCTCCGAGGCACCATAAGTTAGCTCACATAAAAATGTGGGTTTTGCTGTCCTGTGCGTGGTGCTCTGAGAAAAAAGTGTGTCAACAGTTTCTACCTTAGAAAGTTTACAGACTATACAGTATATTTATCTTGAGGCCTTGTACAAATGTAATATTAATATGGGAATTAATTCTAGAGTGTTTTGATAATAGAGCAATTAAGAGACAAGTTGATGAAAAAACTTTTTTTTCCCTCCCACATTATGTGATACTTTTCCAGATACCAGAAATATCTCAACAAAAAGCTTAAGGTAAATTATTTACTGCTGAGACAAATCACAATGAAACTTTTAGCATCTCAGAAAATTAAACTTTTTTCAACAGGATCTAACAACTACAATTTTTGGCAAGGAGGAAATACTTATTCCACCCCAACAAAGAATGAACAACACTTTTAAATTTGATTGGTTCTGTTTTGGAGCAGGGACCGGGTCATAGGCAAGAGCAGGGGTGTTTTGAGAAAGTCGTGGAGACAGGGCAGGGATATGGAGCTAAGGTGAGGCACAGGGGTAAGAGGAGGCCCCAGAGGTGGCAGTTGTGGAGGCAGAAGGGTCAGCACAGAGACTCCTAGTGGCAGGGGACAGGAGGAAATATGAAACTGATGACCTTCAGCTCAGCTGTAGCTGTGGGCACGGCCCCAGTCCTCCAGCCAGGCCCCACTACAGCTGGTTTCAGGGGAGTCACAGAGGAGAAGACAGATGTGGGGCAAGACCCTATTGTGTCTGACTGTGGCCTCTAGCACTTCTTGTGAGTCCTATCCCCATGGCACCCAGCTGGGGAGGCTGCGGTGCAGCCTCTGGCACAGTTGTGGAGCCTATCCACCATGGTTTGGCCTTAGGGTCTGGCCTCCACCCGCAGCTTGGGGCTCAGGAAAATGCTGTGGAAGTGGGCTTAGTCCTGGGTGGACAACCTGGGAGCTGGGGACACACCAGGTTGGTGTAGCCCCTTTAGGGAGGGGCAAAGAGACCAGGGGGCGTTGGGGGCCAGGCCCCTCCCACAGCAGTGCAGCAAGGGGATGGGCAGGAAGAGCGTGGCCTTGGCCTCTCAGGGGCAGAAGAAGGTGGGGACAACCCTGGCTGGACCTCAGTGGCCCTGGGCAGGGAGAGGAACCTGCATCTGTCCAGGCTTTAAGGGCTGCTCCAGGCCTTGACGTCCTGGCTTGGCCTTGACTGTTGCTTTCACCTCAGCCTGTGGTAAGTTTGCCAGGAACTTCTGCCTCATGAAGAACAAATAGTAACATTTATATTAATATTAATAACACATATTAATAGAGGAGGGCAGTACTACCTGCCCTAGTAATTTTTTTCCCTACGATTTAGGAGCTCATTTTACAGCTTGGGTTTGAAAAGCATTGGAATAGAAATTGGCAAACTTTGTCAAATGCATGGTAAAACAACTCTGAAGCCATTCTAATACATGAAAAAGGGTTAAACAAATTTTCACTTTATCTCTCTGCAGGGGCCTGCTTACTAGAGCTTAAATCGCTACCAAACAGCAGCCTGAAACCCCTCTATTTTCCTTCCTGTGCTACTACATTCCCACTGGGGCAATGACACATTTCTTCATATTATTCTTTGCCGTGCTGCCTCTAAATAGCAATACTACTGAGAATGACTTTACAGGAGGAGAAACACTGATTTACTTTGCTGTAAAGTCATTCCTGGAAGGCTGCCTGCTTGTGCCATACCCTAAGAGAGAGACTGTGTTTCAGCCTGTTGGTGTAAAATGAGATTAGGCAAGTGAGAGATTTTAATAGGCTGCCCCCACATCTCCAAATGCAAATGCAACTCTTCAATTCATCATCTGCTGCCAGCTTTCTGGACTAATGCACAGGTCACCCTGAAAGTCCTGGATTGACCGTGAATGTGGGATCAGGAAAGTATTCAGAGAAACATATTTTAGGCCAAAATATCTTTTATTCTTATAAAACACTTAAAGTACAAAAACCTAAATCAATTTATTTCAGTATCCTTCTTGCACATCTACATTGTGATCTCCTTTCCCACTATCTCCAGAAATGGGAAATACTCTTTGGTAACTTAAGACCAAATTTATTTTCCCTGGTTTATCTAGTGGTTTTGCAGAATTTTGCATTCTTGTTCTCTAAAGAAATAGATTGAACTAAAATGGGCTCAACAAATGGTATTTGTTAAAATTCCTGATTTTGATATAATTATTGACTCTTACATTTTTTTAATTTGAGGGATGGATATTTTTCTTCCTCTTGGATATTACTCTTTGGATCCTACGACACATCTCCTGGTGTTCTTTCTTGAATAAAAACACTATAAACTTCATTTGAGGAATAAGTATTTTACACACACTTTATGATGCATCTTCATTTAAGTTCATCATCTTTCTAAAGATGCCAGTAAACACTCTCTATGTACTCACACATCTTGAGAATGATTATCACATATTGTTGGTGGTAAGCATTGTTATCAGCAAGGAAAATTTGCTCTTACTAAGCAAGCAACTTTTGACATTACAATCTCTTTGTCAGATAATTTTTCTAAATAAAATTCACATTATACAATTCTGTGGAGGAGAGGAAAAAATCACTGAAGGGAGAATTCTAGGTGTATATCAAAGTTTTATACAGTCTTTCTTACCTTTAAACATTTTTTTTAGTGAAATGGTAGAAATGTTGAGCCTTCTTTCTGAATCTTACTCTAATTCAGGCTAAGTACCTTCAGTCTGGAGAAATTCAACTTCTATTTCCCTTACTGTTTTTATAATGAAACAAATATTCTAATCTTTAGAGGTTTTTTACATACTTTTCATAGTCTAAATCTGAAGATAGCTAATGTTACAGGCAGTGTTATGTTGATGCAATTAAACAGTTTCCAGCATCTAAATGAAGTTACTCAGATCTAGGATGCCTCACCATGATACTTGTTTGAACCATTTTGACTATAAGCCAGAGTTACATGATTCCTTTTCACTACTTTTTGCTTTAGGTATATATGTGTCTTTCTTTTCTAGAGCACACAAGTGGTTTCTTGTCCATGTATGTACACAGTCACATTGTTTAAAGACATTCGCTTGGAAGAAATTTTGCTTGACCACAATCTCATTTATCCTGATATGTTGTTAAATTGTTCAAGAGCTCTCTTGTCTGGCATTGTGGAAAAAACAATCTGTAGTCTAGTTTACTATCAAAAGAAAAGTCCCAAATCATGTGCTTCTGTCCCCTTCCCTATGCTGGTGTAACTTTCATCACACTCTCATCAAAGAGGTAAACTTGCAGAAAATAGGACCCTTGTTTTCCAAGTATCAGTGTTGAGCTCTCTAGACTTACTGACTGTGTCAGGGGAGTGAGTGGAGAGGGCAGAATAACATGACAGGAGGACGCACCCTCTTTTCTCTGTTAACTGTTAGTTTTGCATACCTAAGGCATGCAAATACAATAAATGTCAATTTCCATCATTTCCATACAAGAGTGGTTGTGAAGAAGACTGAAGGACAACCACAAGAGAATTATCCCTAGTGAGGTCAAATTAAAATAAGTAACATTCATTCACATAGATTCACATGCTTTCATAGTATTCTTCAATGAATTTATTTACATGTCATGTCAGTGACATAGCAGAAGACTGTCATCTCCATTTACCAGTGACAAACCTGAGGGAGGCCTGGCCATTGTCACACACGGAGTCTAATAGAATTATCTGTCTCCAAAATCCACTGGCAGCCACTCGACATGGTCCATGTCTTTTCTCTCCAGAGCTTGTAACGCTGTATGACATGGACTTGGAAGCAGGGTTTGAGGGCTGTGAGATTCTCTTGCATATATTTTATAATTAGAAGTGGGAAATAAATATTCTGAAGACACAAGAGGTTTTTTTGGAGGAGAGAATATTTTTTGTAAAAAATATCATCTTTTAAAAGTAATTTTCTTCTGAAGCAGGGACCAGCCTATTGATTCTTTGGGTGTGTATTGCAATATCATCCTCTTGATATTTATAGCACTGTAACCCACCATTCTCTTCCTGGGAAGGATTTCCTTTTTTCTTTTTTCATTAAATAAATAATGACCACAAGTAATGGAGATTTTTTTGTGTCTGCAAGTTTAGGAAACAAAATAGAGGAGTTTTCAGAGCTACCCTATGATATTCAGCTACACTGTTGATCTTGGTGATTTTTGAGGTCTTACCATGCGTGATTCAGATGCATAGCTGGGCTGATATGCTGATATCCTTAATGATACTGAGATGAGAATTAAATGAACCCTACTTAACAGTGAAATTATTACAAGAAATTGAGTAAGAATAGCAAAGAGCCATGGAAAAGTAGGTAGAAAAGGTATAGTAGAAGGTTAGATAGAAAAGAGAAAGGCAATGCCATGGTAAGTGTGGTGAAAGGCGTGCATACCGCCAAATATAGGAAAAAGTCTTACTAAACTTCTATCCCACTACCAGAATTTGCAATGATTCATACTGACTTTTCTTTCTTCTGATATCTCTCCTTAGGACTCAGCCCTATAACTCTTCCTTTCTCTCTTCCTCCCTTCTTCCCCCCCCCCCCCCCCCCCTTATTCAAATGTACATGGAATGTGTTTATTACTCTTCAAGAAAATGACAATTAATTGTTCTATTTAAAGTGGGCTGTAATTATGTTTAATAAATAGAATATTTAGAATATACTTTAGGTTATCATTTTACTTTCTTTGGCTGGAAGTACTCCTTTTTTTTAAGACTACTTGAAGAAAAATAGCAATATTAACAGAAAGGGAAATAATACTATACAGGAAGGAAGTCTCTCCGTAGTGGTTAACTACACAGGTTAATAATCTTCAAGTGATGAAAGCCCAGGTACTTGAAGCAAGCAAACTCAATGCAAACAGCCAAAATACATAATTTAGAGTAACAAAGATTACTGATAAGAGAGTGGATTAATTCACAAAGAATCTTATATTTGCATTTGTTTATAAACAGGGACAATGGGTAGTACACCAGTTTTCCAGGATATATTTCTTGTGTTCATATTGCTTAATCAACATTTATATGATGTGATGATTAATTAAGTAAAAAAAGTTAATTGATACTTTTATATAGATAAAGTAAATGCTAACCAGTGTATAGCGTCAGTCTAAGAAATCTCTGCCATACACACAGCAATGTTAAAATGTATTGAAATATATATTTAAGGTAGTCATTTGAATGGTGTCATTCAGCGTCCAGTAGTGACCATATATATCCCTCATTATTTGCATATTACTATTCACTCTGTTTCCAGTGTGACTGTGAAAAATATAGCTGATATTGAAGTGTTCCTGACTTCAAAATGATTGACTCAGTCTATTGTTCTATGTTGTTTGTTGTTTCTATGTCACCACATTTGAAGGCATTTCAAGACCATGTTAAATAAATGCTCCAAAACCACTGATACACTTCCCTTGCAGTTTATAATACTTCACATTTCTTTATTTCTAACAAGAAAAAAAAAAATCCTGCAAACTCAGGTACCAGTTCAGAGTAATGGGTTCTTCCCATTGCTGTGAGGGGCAGCAGCACAGAGAATCAGCACTTCAGAAATACTTCACACCTTTCAGAGCTGAAGTTGAGATCTTTCCAGTTTACTTTTTTTTTTGTCTCTAACAGTAATAAAAAATCTGAAATATTTTGTTTTTTTTTAAAAGCTTATAATAAAAAAGTAGGAGATGGGAGAGTTTCAAAACGCGCTATGTGTAGCTTTCAAGACAGGCTTATGGGGTTGGTTTTTGTTTTGTCTCAGTTTGGATTGCAATGCACTGTACTCTAGTCACCTAAGATCAGAAAGTTATCTTTCCTGGTTCCATATAGATTTCTAAGACACTTGGCAACACTATGAAATTGTGAGCTAAAGTTAGTGCCACGTAATAAGGCTGGAGTCAGTTTTGCAATGTGTGCTTTTTTTTTTTTCTTCACAAATTCAGATGTTTCATATTCTTAAATGGAATCATACTGCAACAAATACAACAAATACACTGACAAAATACTTGGTCATTGAGTCTATCTCTTTACCTTTAGACCTCTAGTAAAAAAAAAAAAAAAAAAAAAAAAAAAAGAAGCTATTAAAAAGTAGCTGCTTTTGACCCAAATCTTCCTACTCGGAGAAGGTTCAGAATTTCATTCTTCTGACATTTGGAAGTACTTGGCTTCTTATTTGTAATCTGTAACTAACACTGTAGTTTCTGATGAATGTAAATTTTTAAAATCAGAAGTAGTGAGAAATCTTACACATGCTGTTAGGAAATGATTCAAGACTATAAAGTTTTGGCAAAAAATTGTGTCTTCATATAGAAAATGCAGAAAATGTGTCTTCATATAGAAAATTACTTTATCATACTGAAAACAAAATTGAAATTTTGCATTTTAAACTTAAATTTTATGTAGAGGTATCTTTTAAAATATAAAACAAAAATTAATGATTTGTTCAGAAAAAAAAACATTTGATTGATTTAAAAATAAAAATATTGAATTTTGGAAATGAACCACCAGATGGATATTCATATTATTTCACTTGATTTCAACATAAGCAGATGGATGTCATATGCCTGTTATTCCTGTGCAAAATAAAAGTGGATAACTTTTTGTTTATGAGGAGGCTATCTATGGATAGGTGCATGTCATCAAGTTCAAATGTTTTTCATAAACATAAATGTTTTGTAATTCCAGGAAAGGAGTAATTGTATTAATCTAACATATAGAAATACTGGGGTTTTAGTTTTTCCAACTTTTAGAGAAAGTTAACATAACTACACATATGTCTTAGAATTATAATCTTAATAATTTTTTTCAAATCATACTTTACTGAAAAAAGTATCCAACTTGTAAGAAAAAAAATATGTGATTAATCAATACTTATGCACAATACTATTTCCTGTAAGAACAACAAATAAAGGATGTACAATTTAGAAGGAATTTACAGTTATTCAATTCCATGAGTATGTTGTATTCTTATCCTGGTTGCAGTTTGATGTTTATATGATTGGATCACATTTTGAAGTAATTATCTTCTCTCTTGGGTAAGAGTTAAATGCCTATAACAGATTGCGTATAAATACCTATAAAAGTTCATGAAGATAAAACTGTCACTGCTTATCGGTTGATATCAGACTGAAGAATCAATGAATTAAGCAAGTTAGGTTTAAGCTTGGGAGGGAGGTCTCAGATGTCAGCATGGAAGCGAGGCAAATGGGCATTGGGACACTATTTATCATTGATATATGCATGCTGCCAGCTTTAATGAATCCTGACTCTTTTTACATAAGGAAAGCCCCAAAAGGTTTCCCCCCGAAACCCCACACAAAGCAGAATAACCAGCCCATGGGTTCACAAGTCAGAAACTTTATTTCAAGGTAAGTTGCAGACAGAGAAGGCAGGTGTCACAGAGCTTCGCTTTTCCATGGCTGTGAGTAGCTTCCAGCTGCCTGTGAGACCATGGCGTGGTGCAGACTAGGGCTGTGTATATTTGTCCTTAAGTCAATGCCATTGTGGAAAGCTGCAGAAATCAGTTGAGTGGTTGAGGAAGGAGGGGATAGGACTGTACTGTGTTCTAGTTATGTCCCTGTCTGGGCCTGAGGCTGCGTCAAACAGGACAGTATCAGCAAACAATGGGAGCAGCCACTCTTGGTCAACAGAGGCAACCTCTGCCCATGGTTCTTCCAATGTCAGGCCAAGACTGGGCACGTCACCAACCACATAGTGGCACGGGCCACTGCCAGCAGGCTGCTGACTGTGACATAGCTGCTACATTGCTGGGGTTGGTGCCGGGAGCTGATAGCTTGAAAATAGCACCAGCCAGATGTTAAATTTGGGTCCTTATCTTTATGTTGATGTCCTTGTAGAAAGATGCAAAACTGTCTGGCTGAGTGGCTGAGGACAGGAGTGTGCCATGGTCCAGTTATGTCCTCTTCAGGGCCGCTGGCCCTAAAAGCAAAGGAGGAGCAGCCACTATCTGTTGCACCACAGGCAGCCGCTTCCTCCTTGCCTGTGGCCTTGCCATCCCCTTCCACGCCCCTTTCCCTGTCTTCTCACCTCGGCCTTTGCTCACTCACCAGCTCACCTCCAGCCTAGGCTGGCTTACCACCCAGCCCTTTTTATAACTTGCCTAGGCTGGCCATCTCACCAACCCTGGTGTGACAAGGCCACTGCCTGTGTTCTGCCAGCTGTGGCAGAGCCCCTATATAATTGGGGAGGGGCTGATGGAAGGCCCAGAACTTGGCTGCACAGGTGAAAAGGGCTCTTCAGATTTGCTCAAATGCAGATGAGAATTCAGACTTAAAATGGCCAACATGCAGACCCAACTGTTACTTCTGCAGAATAGAATAGTTCCAGATGGAAGGGACTTATGTTCATTATCTAGTCTAACTGCCTGACCACTTCAGGGTCGATAAAAAGTTAAAGCATATTATTAAGGGCATTGCCCAAGTGCGTCTTAAACACTGGAAGACTAAGGGCATTGACCACCTACCTAGGAAACCTGTTCCAGTGTTTGACAACCCTCTCAGTAAAGAAATGTCTCCTAATGTCCAATCTGCATCTCCCTGGATGCAGCTTTGAACCATTCCCATATGTCCTGTCACTGGATCTCAGGAGGAAGAGCTCAACACCTCCTTCTCCACTTTCCCACCTCAGGAAGCCATAGAGAGCAATGAGGTCACCTCTCAGCATCCTTTTCTCTAAACTAGACAAGCCAAGAGTCCGTAGCTGCTCCTCATAAGACATGCCTTCCAGGCCTTTCACCACCTTTGATGCCCTCCTCTGGACACATCTGAGGACCTTCTCATCCTGCTTAACCTGTGGGACCCAGAACTGCACACAGTACTCAAGATGAGGCTGCACTGATACAGCGGGACAATCATCTCCTTTGACTGGCTGGTGACGCTGTGTTTGATGTACCCCAGGATGTGGTTTGCCCTCTTGGCTGCCAGGGCACACTGCTGGCTCCTATGAAGCCTGCTGTCAACCAGCACCCCCAGATTCCTTTCTGTAGGGCTGCTTTCCAGCCACTCCTCTCCCAATTTATATTTGTGCCCAGTGGTACTCTGTCCCAAGTGCAGAATCCAGTATATGGTCTTGTTAAATTTCATCCCATTAATGGTTGCTCAAGACTCCAATCTACCCATTTTTAAGATCCCTCAAGAAAGGCAACAGGAACTCCCAGTTTGGTATCTTCAGCAAACTTGCTAATCATGCATTCAACTTCTGCATCAGATCATTGATAAAAATATTGAACAAAATTGGCCGTAGAATTAAGCCCTGAGGAACACTGCTGGTGACTGGTTGCTGGCCAGATGCAGCCCCATTCGCTACAACTCTTTGAGCCCTGCTGTTCAGACAGTTCTTAACCCAGCACACTGTGAACACTCTCATCCCACAGTTGGAAGACTTGTCCAGTAGGATGCTGTGAGGGACATGGTGACTGTGCCTTATGATTGCATTATTCTTCAAATGCCTTTCAGTAGTACCCAGTATGATCTTCCCACAATTTTTCCGGGAACTGAGGTTAGACTAATGGGTCTGTAGTTCCCTGGGTCTTCCCTCATACTGTAAACTGGAATAAAATTGGCTAGCTTCCAGTCAGCAGGGATATCCCCAGACTCCCAAGACCTTTGGTAGATGATTAAGTAGTATAATTAATAAATATTAATAATTGTTTCTGTGTTCAAACCATCTTGTACTTGTTTCTGCACAGAAAGCATGTAATGTGAGTGGGAAGTGAGGTTGGATAAAATTCTATCAGTTCAGAATGGCTTCCTCTTCTGTTTGTTCCCAGTCGTGGAAAAGGGAATTCAGAATGGCTAGACTGTCAGGATCAAAATGCAGCCTGTTAAACATTACTTAAGACCCTTCATATGTATAATCATTATTTACCGTGCATAGAAATATAACAGATTTCTTACAGAATATCTCAAACTGTAGCTTCTTTGTTAGCCTTGTCCTATTGCTGCTACAGGTCCTACTGAAAATTTTGTCCCTATCTTTCTTATAAGCCCCTTTTAAGTACTGAAAGGCCACCATAACATCTTCCTGGAGCCTTTTCTTCTCCAGGCTGAACAATCCCAACTTTCTCAGCTTGCTATCACAGGAGAGGTGTTCCATCCCTCTGATCATTTCGGTGGCCCTCCTCTGGACACAATCCAACAGATCCATGTCTTTCCTGTGCTGAGGACTCCTGAGCTTGACGCAGAACTCCATGGCAACACTTCTTTTGATGCAGCCGAGGATATTGTGGCTTCCTGGGCCACGAGCTCACATTGTCAGCTCATTTCCAGTTTTTCATTCACCTGTAGCTGCAAGTCTTTCTCTTCAGGGCTGCTGTCAATCCTCAGCATGTGTTGATGCTGGGGCTTGCCCCAGCCAGGTGCAGGACTCTGCAATCGGCCTTGTTGAACCTCATGATGTACACTTGGGCCCTCTTCTCAAGACTGTCCAGGTCCCTCTGGATGGCATCCTGTCCCTCTGACATGTCAACTGCACCATTCAGCTTGGTGTCATCTGAAACCTTGATGAGGATGCACTCTATCCCATTGTCTTTGTCATTGATGAAGATACTGAACAGTACTGGTCCCAATGTGAACCCTTGAAGGACACTACTCCATCTGGACATTGAGCCATTGACGCACTGGATGTGACCATACAGCCAATTCCTTGTCCACCAAATATTCCACCCATCCATATCTCACCAGTTCAGAGAAAAGGATTTTGTGGGGGACTGTGTCAAAGGCCTTACAGAAGTCCAGATAAGCTCTTCCCTTGTCCACTGATGTAGAAGATCACTAGGTTGTTCAGGCAAGACGTGCCTGAGGTGAAGCTGTGCTGGTTGTCTTGAATCATGTCCTTGTCCTCCATGTGCCTTAAGATGTGCTCTCTAGGAGAATCTGTTCCATGGTCTTCCCAGGCAGAAAGGTGAGGCTGACAGGTCAGTAGTTTCCAAGGTCCTCCTTCTTACCCTTTTTAAAAATGGATGCATTTCCTTTTTTCTAGTTATCAGACACTTCACCTGACTGCCATGACTTTTCAAATATCATGGAGAGGGGCTTGGCAACTACATCAGCCAGTTCCCTCAGGACACTGGGATGCATCTCATTAGGTTACATATATTCAGGTTCCTCACATGATCTCGAACCTGATCTTCACTTACAATGGGAGGGACTTTGCTCCCTCTCCTTGTGGTTCATCCGCTCGAGAGGCGTGGGAAGAGAGGTTGCCAGTAAAGGCTGCGGCAAAAATCTTGTTGAATACCTCAGACTTCTTCTTGTTCATTGTTACCAATTTGCCAACTGTGTTCACCAGAGGGGAGTCATGCTTTTTTTGACCTTCCTTTCTGGCTGACATACCTGTAGAAGTCCTTCGTATAATATTCTTTGCATCCCTTGCAAAGTTCAGCTCCAACTACACCTTGACCTTCCTGATCCCATCCCTATACAACAAGGCAGTGTCCCTATACTCTTCCCAGGATACCTGCCCCTGCTTCCACTGCCTGTACTTTTCCTTCTTGCCCTTTAGTTTAACCAGCAGGTCTCAACTCAGCCATGATGGTCTCTTCCCTTCCTTTCGTGATTTCTTACACCAGGGGATTGAGAGAGCTCTTGTGCTCAATGGAGAGCATCCTTAAACGTTTGCCAGCTGTGTGCTGCTCCCTTGTCCCTGAGGGCAGTTTCCCAGGGAGTCCTATTGACTAACTCCTTGAACAGCTGGAAGTTTGCTTTCCTAAAATTCAGGGTCTTGACTTTACTTTTCATCTGACCCATATCCCTCAGGACTTCAAACAAGTGCCCTTGTCACCAAGAGGGCCAATGGAATCCTCGGCTGCATAGGCAAGAGTGTGGCCAGTAGGTCAAGGGATGTCATTCTCCCCCTCTACTTTGCACTGGTGGGGCCACAACTGGAATACTTCATCCAGTTCTGAGATCCCCAGTTCAAGAGAGACAGGGAACTACTGGAGAGAGTCCAGCGTAGGGCAACAAAGATGATTAAGGGACTGGAGCCTCTCCCTTATGAGGAAAGGCTGAGAGAGCTGGGACTCTTTAGCCTGGAGAAGAGAAGGCTGAGGGGAGACCTTATTAATACTTACAAGTATCTAAAGGATGGGTTGAAGGAGGATGGAGCCGGACTCTTTTCAGTGGTTCCCGGTGAGAGGACGAGGGGCAACGGGCACAAGCTGGAACATAGGAAGTTCCATTCAAAGATGAGGAAAATCTTTTTTAAGGTGAGTGTGACAGAGCACTGGAACAGGTTGCCCAGGAAGGTTGTGGAGTCCCCTTGTTTGGAGATTTTCAAGACCCACCTGGATGCAGTCCTGAGTAACGTGCTCTAGGCGATCCTGCTTTGGCAGGGGAGTTGGACTAGATAATCTCTAGAGGTCCCTTCCAACTCTGACAATTCCGTGATTCCGTGAAACTCCACCAGTGCATGATCACTGCAGCCCGGGCTGACTCCGATCTTGATGTCACCAATGAGCTCGCTTGCAGTATCATATTCCTTCTGGTCAGGCTGCCTATTACCTGGTTAAGAAGTTATGTTCAATGCATTCCATGAGTCTCCAGGGTTACCTATGGCTCACTGCACTACTTTTCCAGCAGACGTTGGGGTGGTTGAAATCCCCCAGCAGGACAAGAGCCTGTAAACATGATGCCTCCTGTAGCTGGAGCAAGAAGGCTTTGTCAGCAGGCTCCCCTTGATCGGGCAGCCTGTAGCAGGCACCAACCACAAGGTTCCCTTTGTTGCCTCAGTCTCTAATTCCTTCCCATAAGCTTTGAACCTGTTCATGGCTATTCTTTGGAGACAGATTTTCACACTGTATCCATTTCTTGATGTAGATGGTAATGCCCACACCTCCACTTCCTCACTTGTCCCTTCTTGAACAGCCTGTAGCCATCAATAGCCACACTCCAGTCATGGGATTCATCCAATGAATTTTTAGTAATGACAACTAACTCGAAGCTGTCTAGCAGCACGGTGGCTTCTAAGTCCTCTTTTATTTTATGTTTTAGTTTTGCCAAGAGTGCTTTGTTCATCCATGCAGGCCCCCTGACATATTTTGGCTGACTTCCTGCTTGTTGGGGCGGACTGCTCTTGAGCTTGCAGGATATGATCCTTGAATTGCAGAGAACAACCATGTTCAATATAATGACAGAAAGTACATTTACTGAAAGTACAAAATACTTGGCAGTGGTAGTTGCACTTACCAATTTTTGGGTAACAGAAAATGTTTCTTTTATTATTGCTGCTTGTCTTAGTTTAAGGTTAACTTTTTAATAGTGAGTAATTAACTTCTTTGTGGACACCACACACATTTAGAAAGTGTCCACTGTACATAAGAGGGGACCAAAAGACTAAAAAGCTGACAGTCTTTGTGCATGTGCATTATTACCTCATTCTTACTGTCACAATATCTTTTTCAGTTATTTTATTGGGAGGGTTTTTTTTAGAACAGAGAGAGGAGTCTGGCTGGATCAAGTCTACAAGATCTGCAGACTAGCAGCATAAAACTGAAATCTGCTGCTTTTGTTGCTTTATTCATGATTGCATTTTTATGCCTCTATTCCAGAGACAAAAGAATAGAAAAGGAAATACTGAAAGTGAAGATGTTACCGAGGCCCACAGTGGATAGTACAATTAGGAGAAGTAGAGTATGTCTGGTCAGGCTAAGCCAGCTGTTATTCACTAATAGAAAGAAAAGTGAAAAATTGGAACAGTTGGATATTTATGGAAGGCAGTGGGAAGGTGGGAGCGTGAGAAGTATTAAGGTACATAAAATTCAAGAAGGGAAAGATGGATACTTAAAAAGACAAGTAGGCACATTAGAGATAGAAACAAGGAAGAAAGGAACAAACCATCATGTTATAGAGAAGAGGTCCTATGATGATGGCACAGGTGAAACAATAAAACAAATTAATACAGCATGAAAATTCCAACCTCAGCCCCACCAAAAAGCAGAAATTTCCTGCTTAATAGAATAATAAGAATACGGTTGACTTGTGGAGTTTTTTTATTTTTTTCCCCGACAAGCAATCTTTTATAATGGGAGAAAAGATAGACCATGACTTATCTAGACTATTCACATGTGATGAAATAACTTAAGAGTATTTGGCAGCCAAAATACCTGAAGGGTCAAAAGGACAATGCATTCCACAAAAGCAGAAAGGGAAAAAGGTGTAAATAAGATCAAGAAGAAACAAAAGAAGTCAGTTTAGAAAGGAATATCTTTGCATGATAGAAATGCTATTGTCACAAAAGCAATTACATTGTTCTCCCAAGCTACAAATAATATGAAATCAGAAAACTGTGGAGCTAGGGGATAATTAAACCCATCCAAAAGCAAAGTATGAAGTTATGCTCAACTGAAAAGAAAGGTGCTTTTTAATTGTATCTTCCTACAGTGACATTCAAATATATGCTGTAAAGATGATTCCAGCATTTAGTGTGTACTTGACACTCATCGGTTTTGGCTTGGGTAGTTTATAGAACCTGTGTAAGCCAGACTTCTAGTGAGAAAGAGTTAAATAAGTGAGTTAAAATGGACACCCGTATGGTAGAGATTAACACTGGTTTGTGATATGTGATCAGATAGCTGTACTATTGGCAAGGCTACAGCTCTGTTTCACAAACTGTTAAGGGAATTTACTGATTAACATACTGCCTGTGCAAGTACTGCAGGTTTTGATAATACCTCTGATGTACTTAATGAGCTAATAGCATAAGTTCCATTATGAAACTACATTTTTGCATTAAAAATGCTACATTGAAAAAGAGTTGGTCTAGCACAATAACAGTAAGAAAGTGCTTGTAGTTAAGACAATGTGGTTGAAAACACAATTATTTCTTCATGGACACTTTAATCAGAAGACAGCTGATTCACTTTAATCAGAAGATACCTGATTCAAATAATTTAATATAAGACATTTTATGATAGGAACTGTTTTAGATCAGAGTTACTCTAGTATTTCCATTTTGTTTTGATGCCTTTCATTCATATCAGTTTGCAGAAGTTATTTATCATCAGTGTACTAACTTTTTCTGTTTCTTGAACCCTTCAGAATTTACTGGTGTTGCTCTAGAAATACAAATAAAACATGTTTTATTTTCTCTTTCAGGGAAATCTTGAAGAGTCTTACGCTTTTAATCCTCCAGTCATTGATTGCGCTCTGAGGATATTGTGGTGAGGTGGTAAGTTGGTGTAGATCTGTTGCTTTGATCAGCTAAATTGTCATTTCAGATTTAACTGCTAAAACAATATCCTTTCCTTCAGTGTTGCATCTGTGTGACAAAATTGAGTAATATCTTTCTGGTTCTCTTGGCAAATTGCCCAAATTGTAAGTCTACAATTGATTTTGTATGTAGGAAGTCTGAATCACAGAGACATCAGATTTATTCTGTATTTACAGATCAACTTTATATTATGTGAGCAGAGCAGTTGATTCATACACACTCAGTGCCTATTTTACAGAAATTCTAGGTTCCTGTATGTCTGGGAATCCAGGTGATTATTGTAGCTAGTTTGGTAAGGCATGAGTCACTCAGCAATGTTTGATATTGTCAGCATTTCAAATTTCAGTGATCTAGATGTCAACTATTTGTCAGTCTTTTTCCAGAATTTTCCCTGCTCCCTCCCACACCAGTATGACAAATCTGTAAAGGCTTTTCTTTTTGTGGTTACAGGGAGAGATGATAGATTTAAGAGGTCACTATGTCCTGTTCTCTGGATAAGCAACTTTTATGAAGCTCTAATAAGCTACATCATGACTTCTGTTGATCTTAGCAACACTCTGATAACTCTTATATAACAGTCCCTGGCTAGGAATTTGTAGCTGAAATAGGTTTATTTTTAATTTTTACTTTTTGACCCTCAGTGGACAGCAGGAGTGATGTCCACATATTTCTAGGTGTTAGAACAGTTCTGAATAATAAAGGGTTCAATGACCGTAAGTCACAGTTCGGAGAATCATGACTGGTGGCCCTTAGTATTTCTGACCTCCAGCTGTTTGGCCCGTCAGCCTTAATAAACCATACTCATTCTTTTTTTCTTTTTTTTTTTTTTTATTATAAAATGAAAGTTTATGTCGCCGCTGGAGCTTGTGTACTAAGAAATACCAATCTTTATCTTTCAATGAGAAATCATATGGCTTTTGTTCAGCTAGCTACCATTTTGTAGTATTTTTCGATATATCTATCCATCCATTAATAAAACTAGAATAGTTTTACAACTCCAATTATACATCCTTGTTATATGAAAAAGATTAATGTTCCAGAATGTAATGAGTACAAGAAAACCTTTCAAGGTACTAGATACTGAGAAGAATAAAGTTGTATGCTATTTCATTTTCTATGGACATAGAAGTGGTCATTATATGATGTACATCAATTGCAGAGTTAGGACCACTGACGTAGCATAGGCTCTTATTATTTGCTTTGTTCAAGTAGCAGCTTGTTCTGATCAGTCTTCCGAGTGACTTTTTTTGTGTGATATCATAAAGTACAATGTGATATCACTGAAGTATGTCACCTACTACATCTTGGTCTAAAACCAGAAGTGATTTAACACAAGCAGTGCCTATTTAGTTGAGTGAATACTAACAACAAAATTCCATTTTGATATAAAGTGTCCTTTGAAAGCATTTTTTTTCTTGCCTTTGCAAATCAGTAACAGATTAAAGTGTGATCTAAATCATGTCATTTGTTCATCCTTTTGTTTAATTTAGTTAGCTAAAATATGTTACTTTTATTGGAAGCAATAAAATTACCCCCTTGACTAGGTTATTCTTACTGCAAAAGTAAAAGTAGTTTCCATGTAGTAATGTATTATACCCAAATTAATAAACGTGTTCTCAGAACAAATTCACATTCTTAAAGTAAATCTAATAAATATAAATCTAATTTTTTCCTCCCTTCTCTTGCAGTAGTGTCATTTTTTAATTAAGTATGAAGTTAGTATTAATATTTATATGTCACAGTTAAAGAAGCCTTGAATCACTGTTGTTATATTACTGCCAACTTATTAAGATTGCAAATCTTGAATAAAGGTATTCTTTTTTATAATTTCCTAGGCTGAAACCTTGTCAAATGTATGAAATTTTCTTGAAAGATCAATAACAATGAAAAGCCAATGAAAAACAAAAAATGAAAAAAAAAAAAACAACAAAGTTTGAGTTGTTTAAAATTTATATCAATTTTATAATTCTTCATCTTTGTCAGATAAACAATGATACACATTTTTCAACTTCTGTACACCTTCTATTTCAGATATTACAGGAAAAATAAATCCAAATTGTGCAAACTTTATCTCTTACAGAAATTAATTTAGCAAAATTCATAATAATAATAAAAAAAAGCCTATTCAAAGTTGAATAGAGGGTGCTTCTTTTATTTGTCATTTTTTTGTTTTGTTTTTCTCACCTTGGTGAGAAGTTTCAGCCCTGAAAATGTCAACATGCAGTTTTTCTTATGAGTGAAGTTTTGGTAGTGCAGAAATATAAGGCGTATGCCTCAGACTTCAGTGTGTCTCCGATTCCATGTGTAAAGTTGGATGAACAGGGATATGTCTGCGGCACTTTCAATGATAATTAAGACACATCCAAGAGGAGACAATAGGTCTTCTTTATTCAGAATTAATTGATTGTGGTTTATGAAAAAGATGGAAAATGTAGATATAGGCAAGTAAGATGCCATATTTCACTTTTTGTGATCATAGAGATAAAGAAGGCAATTAAAGCTTTTTTGATGAACTTTATATTACTAATAAGAATACATGAGTATTAAATTAATGTATTAAAATTCTTAGCAGTTCCAAGCAGTCAGTTCAACAGCTTGGCAAGCTAAAATTAGAATATTAAGCTTTAACCTCTAGGCCATATTTTTTAAGTCAGTTTAGATTGGTTGAGTTTGAAGATTCTTTTAGCTTGACAGTTATTTGGCTCCCTGAAATGTGACGGTGGAGTGAGTTCAAATGCTGAGGATAAAGAATCACATTACAAAACAATTGCATGTTATGACAATAGTTTACATCTTGCAATCACAACAGAAGGGTCAAAGCCCAGATGTCTATGTAGAGGCAACTGCACCTCAAGCAAAAAAAAACAGATCTTCTGGCTCAAAACTGATGAGGCACCCTGTGAAAAAGTGAACTTTTAAAAATTTTATTTTATTTTTCTCCAGGCAGTAATGCAGTTGTGGTTAAAAAATTCTGGTTCATCAGCACAAAATTCATTTTACCACTTAATCAAGCTTAAAATTAGAGAGAAAAAGAACCTCCTTCTTTTGACAAAATCTATATTGCTCCTAAAAATATCATTACTGAAAGTGAGAATAGCATAAGTCAAGCAATCACTTCTACTGAAGGAGTAGTGATTAGGAAAGCAGTCCTAATTGAACTGCAGAAAATCTTGATACAGCACAGAAACATTATTAATGAAAAGATTTTTGTCCCCCAAATTAGAGGTGCTTTAAGTAACTTAGTTCTTCTTCAGTGCTGTCATTATGTGGACAGAAACCTGAATCGAGCAAATCTTCATAGAATAGTTAGGCATTTTGAAAACACATCTGTTGAGAGCATCAGAGTTGTTCCTTCTTCATGGTCTATTACAAATGATTTTCAGTAAAATAAAATTGAAACCATTCTTAATCTGTATATTTTTCCAAATAAATATTGGTATTGCCCCCAAATATGCAACACACAGCAAACAGAAGTGGAAGGAAATATGTAAGACAATTCAGTATTTCTCAGTAGCTGTGTGCTGACCATAGTAGATGAGTCACAACAGGTAATCTGTGGAGTTACAAAACAGAGAAGTTTACCGTAGTCTGAAAGAAAGAAAATCTTGCTTCTTTACAAGTATATTTTTGCCTTTCACAAACACATAATTCTGAAATTATGAAAGTGCAACCTTTCTTGACAAAAACACAGTTTAGACAAGGTGGCCCAGTACCCTGTCCAGCTGAATCTTAAAAGTGTCCAATGTTAAGGAATTCACCATTTCCCTGGGGAGATTATTCCAATCATTGATTTTTCTCATTGTGAAAAATTTTAGTCATGTGTCCAGTCAGAATCTCCCAGAAGTAACTTGTACCCATTACCACTCATCTTTTCAATGTGACCCCTTGTGAAAAGGGAGCCTCCATCTTCTTTGTAGCCACCCTTTAAATACCGAAGCATGGTAATAAGGTCTCCCCTAAGCCTTCTTTTCTCAAGGCTGAGCAAACCCAGTTCTCTCAGCCTTTCCTCATATGCCAGGCTTCCCTGTCCTGTGGTCATCTTTGTGGTCCTTCTCTGGACCCTCTTCAGCCTCTCCGCTTCTTTTTTGAATAATGGGGACCAAAGCTGAACACAGTATTCCAAGTGTGGCCTGAAAAGCACTGAGTAGGGTGGGACCTCTTTATCTCTGCTGGAGATGTCCTTGTAGATGCAACCCAGCATCCTGTTGGCTTTCTTTGCTGCACCAGGACACTATTCACTCATATTGATCTTGTTGTCCACCAGGATGCCCAGGTCTGTTTTCAAAGAGCTACTTCCCAGCCACGTAGATCTCAGCCTGTGCTGCAGTCCTGGATTGTTTTCCTAGGTGCAAGACCTTACACATCTCCTTGTTGAATTTCGTAAGGTTCTTGTTAGCCCACTTTTCCAGCCTATCCAGGTCTTCCTGCAGGGTGGCTCTCCCTTCCAAAGTGTCCACTTCCCTACTCAGTTTGGTATCATCACCAAATTTCATCAGAGTATGTTTGATCCCATGATCTAGATCACTTATGAAGATATTAAACAGTGTCGGGCTCAGTATTCATCCCTGGGGGAACCTCTTGTGACAGGCTGCCAGTTTGAAAAGGAGCTATTTACCACCACCCCTTAGGTGTGGCCTGTCAGCTAGTTCCCCACCCACCACACAGACCACTTGTCTAGACTGCAATGCATCAGTTACCTAGGAGGAGGCTGTGGCGGATGGTAACAAAAGCCTTGGAGAAATCCAGGTAAACAATGTTGACCACTCACCCCACATAACCCAGCAGATTACTTTGTTGTAGAAGGTGATCAGGTTTGTCAAGTACGATTTGCCCTTGGTGAATCTGTGCTAGCTTTTCCCAATCATGCACTTCATTTGACTTGTGGTAGCCCCCAGGAAGACTCAGTCCATAAGTTTCCCAGGGACTGAAGTAAGACTGAAGTGCCTATCATTTCCTGGATCCTTCTTTAAGCCCTTCTTGTAGATTGCTGTGACATGTGCCTTCTTCCAGTCTTCTGGGACATCGCCCAAACTCCATGTCTTCTCAAAAATTATGGAGAACAGCCTTGCAACAACATCAGCCAGCTCTCTTAATACCCTTGGGTGGATAAAGTCAGGGCCCATCGATTTGTAAGTGTCAAGCTCTTGTAATAGTTTACATACCAACTCTTCCTTCCACTGATGGTGCGTCTGTGTTTTCATCAACCTGGATTTTTGTTCCCAAGGCCTGGGTCCCAACAGTGCTGGTAAAGACAGAGGTGTAGAAAGTGTTGAGAACTTCTGCCTTTTTGACATTGTTAGTGACTAACTCACCTCTCCTGTTTAACAGCATGCCAATATTTTCCTTCTGTGTTTTACGTACCTGAAGAACCCTTGTAGTTTTTGACATCTCTGTCCAATTTCAATTTGAGCTGAACTTTTGTTTTTCTAACTGCATCTCTGCATGCCATGGCAATGCCCTTGTAGTTCTCACTGAGTATTCATGCTCTTTTCCATCTCTGGTATGCTTCTCTTTTGATTTTGAGCAGACTCAGAAGCTCGGTTATGCCAAGGGAGTGTTTTGCTCCGTCTACTTCCCTTACCATTAAAGGTCATGAACTGTTTTTGTGTTTCCATGAGCTCATTCTTGAAAAACTCCCAGCGCTCGCTAACTCCTTTATCTGCCATGGAAACTTCCCATGCAATCACTCTCAACAGAGCTCTGAGAGACCTAAAGTTTGTTCAACTCAAACTTTTGTCTTAGTACTAACCTTCAGTGTTCTCAGCAAGATCCCAAACTCCACAGTGATCACTGCAGCCAAGGCTATCACTAACCAAGATATTACAAAGCAAGTTTTCTTCATTTGTGAGTAGCAAGTCCAGCAGTGCCTCATTCCTGGTTGACACATCTAACATTTGTATGAGGAAGCAGTCCTCTATGCATTCTAGGAACTTGACGGATGACATGTGAGCTGTTGTATTGTTCTTCCAACGAATGCCTGAGTAGTTGAAGTCAACCATAAGAACCGGGTTCTGTTGACCTGAAGCTTGCTTAAGTGACCCAAACATTGCTTTATTGGCCTTATTTATCATCTTGGTTTGGAGGTTGGTAGCAGATGCCTACTGTAAAATCCCCCTTGGATATGACCCCTCTGATCTTGACCCAGAGGCATTTGATAGGGCTTCCACAATCGCTGTAGTTGACTTCTATAGATTCAAGGTTCTCCTTAACATAGAGTGTGACTCCTCCTCCTTTTCTTCCCTGTCTGTCTTTATGAAACAGCCTATAGCTGTCCATCATGATCCTCTGGTCATGTGAGTTGTCCCACCATGTTTCAGTTATTTCTATGGTATCATAACTGTCTGACTGGGTGCGAAGCTCTAGTTCATCCTGTTTGTTCCCCAGTCTGTATGCATTGGTATTCGTACACTTGAGGTGGTCGGTCTTCTGGTTCACATATTGAGAGGCAGCTAAAGAAGATTTGTCACTGCTCTGGTTGGCCTGGCTTGTTCTTGGTAGAGAACAACATACTTTAAAAACATTTAAAAATTAAATAATATCTTGCCAAAATATTTTGCTTAGTAAATTTGAATGTTCTGGTTTCAATCTTTTAATATCTATATTATGTTATAATTCTTATCTCAACAAGATTTACTGTATTGTCTGAAAGTAGCAGTTATTTCATGTAACTAGATTTAAAATTGGTATCCTTCTAAAGACAATTATTGTGTGTATATATATGTGTATATATCATTTTAATAACTAATAATGTATTTCCTTTTTACAAAATAGTGCAGTTGACCTTGGTAAAAGTAGCCTTTATGAGTAAAACTAAGACTAATTAATTACTATGAGATCTAGGATTGTGATAGTCTCTCCAGAATAGACAGGGGTTGAAGATCTGTTGTACTTCATGCAAGATACAAGATAGGATATTAGACTGCTGAAGAAAAGGCATCCAAAGTTATTTTTTTCATTAATCTTTTCCATTTTGACTTCAAAAGCACTTTCACTAGTTCTCAAATACTTGATATTGTTCATTTGATTCTTCAAAGCATTGCAACTATTGAGGTACCTACTCTTAGCTAGTGAATAAGGTTGTGCAGTTACTTTCCTTCGTGTTCCTTTTTAAATTTTTTTCCTGGCCAGATCCCCGGAAGACAATTGACTTGCTTTCCAAAAACAAATGTTACTAAATAATCATCTAGATTGATTGCATTCTACCTGTATATTTGGACTTTCAAGGCAGCCATTCCATAACAGAAAAGTATGGAAACTACATTCAGTGTTACTGCAGTTGTTAAAATTAGGCTTTGTTTTACAGATTTAAGTATTAGAAAACTGTAGTATATAAAATTCTGAAATGTTATAATGCAGAATACTGTATATAGTTTCTTCTCTCTTTATGTTAGGGAGTCTTTGATAAATTTAAACAATTTTTCTGTTTTATAAACCACTCAAAACACATCTAAGACTACCACATATTTTATTTATTCTTTCACTGAACATAAGCACTAATGTTGAGTAACCCAGTAGCTGACAGCAAGTATGGGTTAAAAGGATACCTTATTTTTGCCCTTTTTCAGTCCCACATGAAAAAGCCATACTTAGTATTTTAACAACTGATAACATTCAAGTTTCCAACATTCAAGCTTCCAAAAAGGGAAAAGTCCTTTACTTTTCTTTGTCTGCTTTCAACATCCTTTGGTGTTATAAATAACTATATTTAGTTTCTCTATTTTGGCTGATTCATGATTGCATTTCTGATCTCCTACAGTAATGTGGATGACAGCTTGTAAGTATGAAATGCCTTTTTTCCTGCTTAAAACTAGGCAGGTAACTGTTACAGGGCTGCTAAAGTACATCTGAATCCCCTGAGGATATCATACCGACATTCTACTTAAAATCATAAGACGTGAATAGTGGATTCACCAGGTGTTCAAAACACCTATTTTTGGGTGAAGAATAATATCAAAAGTAATTTATTAGAAGTGTTTATCTTCATACACTTTGAGCTTTACTCTCTCTCTTTAGACTGAATGGAAATATGTTTCTGATAAGCAACAAGCTATGTTATAGAAAGAAGGGATTTGACTGAAGTGTGTCACTGAGGTGCACAACATGGCTTGTGTCATGAGTTCCACAGCCATAGTATAAAACAAGCCCCTAACAGGTTGATGTTATACCATCATGATACTTGGCTTCCCGCACAGGATTTTTAGAATCTGTAGTTTCCTAATTTTCATCATACATCCATTATTAGTAGAGATTTTTGAAAATACCTGTACAGTAGATACTGGTTTTATTATAGAGTCTGTAATGCAAGATGCATCATGGAAATACATTGGATAAACCTTCCTTCTTTGAATTTCTCAAAAAATTTTCAAAATTTCCTATTCTTCTAAAATGCTTGCATAAGAATTGCAGTAAATAATACAATGGTCTGAACTTTTTACTTAGATTATTAATTGTATTTTCTAATCACAGGATCATATTTCTACTGCTTTGCTTATTTTCTCTTTGTGATACTTCATGCCTTAAAAAATCTTTTGACAAATTGCTTATGTCCATGTGTAGCACAAGATCATCTCAGATGTGCTGTTATCTTACTTATTTGTCCACTAGTTAAGGGAAAAATAAAAAAAAGGAAAAAAAAAAAAAAAGAAAAAAAAGTGGATGTCTTGTATACTTAAAGCAAAATCTCTTTTCATACATAAACTTTTATTTTATAGGCAATAGCATATAATCCTATGACCCTGAAGTAGAACGTTTTCTACTTAAATTAGGAGAAACTACATATAAGAGATGTTAGCAAGGCTGATGAAAATTCTAAAACTAGAATACAATAGCTTTTTTTTTCCACAGGTGGAAATGTGTTTATCTAACTGAATTCATTCTGGTGTGTGAGTTGGAATTAGGGATAATTTCACATGCATTTGGTCCCCTATATTAATAAGAAATAATATGCTTTCCTCAAAGAGATTTTTCTTTTTTAAAAATATGTGAACATGTGAACCATTTTGTTTAGTTTTATGGCAAGAAATTGGGTAGAACACCATAAAAAAAAAAGAAGTACAAAAAAGTTTATCAGATAGGGTAGAAGAAATGGTATGTTTGAAAGAAACCGCTGTTTGTTCTCCAAAAAGTCTTTTTTAAGACTAGAAGACACATTTCATGATTCCTCTCTTTGATATAGGGTTTAATGACACTAAGGTACTTTAAAGTAAATGAACAAAGAAGCAAACAGACAAAACCCAAGAATTATTAATTTTTCTTTTTTTAATATTAAGAGATGAGAACCGAATTATTTGGAAGTGAATTTCATTTTTTTATAGAATATTTTTCTATGTAAATTCAGCATTCTGGTTGATCAATCCTATTTTAATTTCAGAATATCTAATTTTTAAAAAAATAAGAAATTCTAGACATTACTCCTACAGTGCATTGTACAAAGAACAAGCCTGTGCACAAAGAGCAAGCCTGTATTTGTCTGGAGCTTTTTGGGGCAGTCAGGATCTGCAGAATTTAAGCCTGAGTTTTCAAGTACTTTCTTTGATGATACTATGAAGCTCTAGCTAAGGAAATAACAAAGTATTTAGTTGTTATTTACCAAGTCGTCTGATGTATAACTTGTGATTTTTTTCACTAAATGACAAAAATGTGTTGCAACTTCTGCTGATTCAGAAACGTATTTCTAAAGGAGCAGTCTTACAACTTCTCCATTAAGACTTTCACTTTGTTCTATTGTAGGTCACTTTGTTTTACTCCCGTTATTTCTTTGCCTACTTAAATATTTATCTAAGGTAATAGCAATAATTATAGAATGTAAGTCAGCAGCTGTTAGCACACATATTTTTGTTGCTGACAAATTCAATTAAAGATATTGCTAGCTAAACCAATCAAAAAACAGGTAGCTCAGAAAAGGTCAACTCTGAATTATTGTTTCCCATAATAATTTCCCAAACCATTAAGTCCATAAAATTCATTTGAAACTGAAGCTCATAAAAGTAAATTATGGAAAATGCCTTGCTAGTTTGTGGGTATTCTAAAGCATAAAGCTGTATGTCTCCCATGCATAATGTTCTTGCTAACATTTTCCAGGTTGCAGCACAACTACAGATGATAGGCTCTAGAAGTATTTTCATTATAAATGCCTATTTGCATGAAAGCTAACTATAGTTAGAAGGCTTTTTTCCCCTCCATGAGTGCAAACTCAATATTTTTCCTTTTTTTTTCTTTAAATTTTGAACTATGTTTGGGGGTGTTTATGACTGACAAGAGAGAGGGCTTGATGCACAGTAATAAGCAAATTTATTGTAATTGCAGCAGCAGCTTCTGAACTTCAGTAGTTCAAGAGGAATTATAATTCCAAAATTCCAGTGTGGTTTTCAACTTTGTAATGAATAAAAATGCAAATGATGTTTAAAAAAAATATAAACCAAGATATCTTGAAGCAGTAATTTATACAGCTACATTAAGCTTTTAGATACTGTATGATCAAGTCCTGTTGAAAGTAATATTTGCCAACGATTCCACACAACTGAGGTTTTCATGGTCCCTGATTTGGCTTTTCTAACAACTGTAACAGTGTATGGAAGTCAGAAAGGAGCATAAGATGAGTAGCTGCAGAATTAGGGAATTTAATGTGATCACAGTTGTTTTTTAAACAAAGTATTTTATTGGAGAATGCTGGTTTAAGAGAGAATAAGGATTTTCATGAGGACAACACCACAACAGCAAACATTGGTAAAAAGTAGTGAAAAAGAGGGAGAAACTAATATCCATCCTTAAACCCATAGGTTATAGGAGCAAAAATACTAAGCACAAAAGGTTAGGCTGGTAGGCACCCTTAACTTTTGTAATTATCATTCACCTGCCATGCAAATGTCTTTCTTTACTGCACTGCTTTACACATGGAGAAATTGAACATGTGTCTGCTAAAATACCTCATGGAGAACTCATATGCCCTAAATAAATAAAAAAATAATAAAATAATTTACATCAGGTCTTATCCAACTCATGAATTGCTGTTAGAAAAGAAAGAAAAAAAAGAGTGATATGGAATCAACAGGTGCTGCTAAAACTATTTTGAGCTCCCCCACTTCTACATAAATATGGAAATCACAAAATCACAGAATGATAGGGGTTGGAAAGGACCTTCGGAGATCATCTGGTCCAACCTGCCTGATAGAGCAGGTTACACAGGAACGCGTCCAGGTGGGTTTTGAATGTCTCCAGAGATGGAGACTCCACCACCTCTCTGGGCAGCCTGTTCTGGTGCTCTGCCACCCTCAAAGTAAAGAAGTTCCTCCTCATGTTTAGATGGAACTTCCTATGCTCAAGTTTGAGCCTGTTATCTCTTGTCCTGTCACTGGGCACCACTGAAAAAAGACTGGCCCCATCCTCCTGACGCCCACCCTTTAAGTATTTATAGGCATTGATCAGATCCCCCCTCAGTTTTCTCTTCTCGAGACTAAAAAGACCCAAGCGCCTCAGCCTTTCCTCGTAAGAGAGGTGTTCTAGTCCCCTAATCATTTTCATAGCCCTTTGCTGTACCCTCTACAGCAGTTCCCTGTCCTTCTTGAACAGCCAAAACAGATTCACACTCCACTACAGATATTTATTAAAGTGAAGAACAGTGTAATTCTTAAACCTTCAAGGAAGGCAGGTGTCCATATTGTCTTAACAGACATACATGACACTGATTATTTTGCTTACCCTTAGAGACAAATTCCTTTATAAAAGCTTCCTTTTAGTATAAGAAAATGCTTATTCATATTTTCTTCTATAAAAGGCAACATGTTTTTGATTAATAGGTAACTGAAAGGGAATAAAAGCTGCTGGCATGTTAAAGCCACCATATACTTAAATAACACTACACTGAGAGATCACAGGACTTGAATATGTAAATATTATATAAATTATTCCAGTATATAACTGGAATTTTAGTTTTAATTTTTATCCTGAGTACTTGCAATTTATTTTATTTCCTTTTTAGACAGAAATGGGATCTTCACCAATTTGCAGCACTGTCAGACTCTTAAGTACAAGTGGTCCGGTTGCTTTTTTCTTAGGCTGTAAACATTATTCTTTCCCAAATCGTAGCTGCAAGTTAGGTTTACTTGGAAAAATGATTGTGTGCAATGGTCTTTCTTACAGGAAGCTAGAAATACTTTAATTTGGGATTGAAAAAAGGGATTTTTTTTCCTTCTGGTTAGTCTTTACTAGTGGATATATGTTCAAGGCAGTCACTGAAGGAAGCTGCTCTGGAGCCAGCTCACTTCATATTGGAGCAGCAAATCTTGACACACAGGGGCTTTTCCTGAAGCAGGAAAACACCATGGCAGCAGAGAGACTTGCCAGGAGGTGGCAGCTCTTGTAGGAGATGCTGGTCCCAGTTGACTGGAAGTTAGCAAATGTGATGCCCATGTACAAGGAGGGCCATAAGGAGGATCCGGGGAACTATAGGCCTGTCAGTCGGACCTCGGTGCCTGGGAAGGTTATGGAGCAGATCGTCTTGAATGTCATTACATGGCACACACAGGACAATCAGGTGATCAGGCCCAGACAGCATGGCTTTATGAAAGTCAGGTCCTGCTTGACTAACTCGATCCCCTTTTGTGAGAAGGTGACCTGCTTAGTGGTGAGGGAAGGGCTATGGGTGTTTTTTACCTGGACTTTAATAAAGCCTTTGACACCATTTTCCATGCATTCTCCTGGAGAAACTGGCTGCTCAAGCCTTGGCTGGACATCGCTTCCCTGGGTAAAGGCTCAGTATTGGGGCCATTAATATTTTTGTTAATGATCTGGACTAGGGGTTTGAGTACATGCTCAGTAAGTTTGCAGACAGCACCAAGTTGGGTGGGAGTGTTGATCTGCTTAAGGGTAGAAAGGCTCTGCAGAGGGATCTGGACAGGCTGGATTGATAGGCCGAGGCCAATGGTATGAGGTTCAACAAGGCCACGTGCCGGATGCTGCACTTGGGTCACAACAACCCCATGTGGTGCTGCAGGCTTCGGGAAGAGTGGCTGGAAAGGTGACCTGAAGAGAAAAACCTGGGGGTATTGGTCAACAGCCATCTGAATATGAACCATCCGTGTACCCAGGTCGCCAAGAAAGCCAATAGCATCTTAGATTGTATCAGAAGCAGTGTGGCCAGCAGGACCAGGGAAGGCATTGTGCCCCTGTACTCAGCAGTGGTGAGGCCACACCTGGAATACTGTGTCCAGTTTTGGGCCCCTCACTACAAGAAAGACTACAAGAAAATGCTGGAGGGTGTCAAAGAGCAACAAAGCTGGTGAAGGGTCTAAAGCACAAGTCTTATGAGGAGCAGTTGAGGGAACTGGGGTTGTTTAGTCTGGAGAGGAGGAGGCTTAGGAGCTGCTCTCTACAACTACCTGAAATGAGGTGGTAGCCAGGTGGGTGGTCGGTGTTTTTTCCCAAGTAGCAAGTGACAGGACAAGATGAAATGGTCTCAGGTTGCACCAGGGGAGGTTTAGATTGGGTATTAGCAAAAATGTTTTCACTGAAAGGTTTGTCAGGCACTGGAATGGGCTGCCCAGAAGCTTAGTCAGAACTATTGCTATTTTTCCAGCTAATCTGCATATATTGGGAAATAGTGAACAAATGATGTGGGTCAGTCATCAGCTTCAAAGGAAACAGATAACTGGGAAAGAAAAAAAGGATCAAAACTGTGCCTTGAGTTGTGTAAAACTGAAACAACTTTGATAGTTGCATGTGATTAGTTCAGGCAGATGTTGTACCTGGTAAATGGAGCTGAGTGTTTAAAAATTCTAAAACAACCTAGAAACTTCACCATTGACAGAATTATCCATGCACCAAAGACAAATTACAAGGCGATTACTACTAAAGTGTATGTTTTCTACTACAAACTACAGAGTTGTAGAGGAATGTAAAGAAAGGGGAAATATTTCTTAGAATACCCTTTAGTTTGATAATGAGCATTTTCATGGACTGAAGCATCTTTCAGATGTTTTGGAAACTGAAAACTCTTAACTGAATTGTGATATCTTAGAATTGGTTCAAGACAGAAATAATGCTAGAACAATCACAATGATTTTAGTTATACTCCTATAAGACAATTGATTTACACAAAAGGAATGTATGGAATTTTAAATTTATGCAGCTGAACTGAGATTGTCATGATGGGAATAAATTGTATCTTTCAGTGATTTATTTTTCCTGCCAGAAGCACATTGGAAGTGCAAAACAATTGCATTAATTATATATCCTCCTCTTAAGTATATATCCAATTGCTATAGTGAAGATTATCATTCATTTTGCTGAGTTTCTTCATTCAGAACATTTCTGTGGGTATAGCTCTCTCTATATATCTGTCTTTAACATATGTAAGTGATCATTACTTATGTTTGTGACTCCATTTTCTCCCTACTAGGAAGATACGTTGATAGTGCTTTAAAAGTGCTTAGACATTGTATTGAAGAGTTTCATGGCTGAACTAGTGAAATGAATTGTCTTTATTACTTGGAGTTACCATGCTTGTACTATTAGTTTATTACTTTGACAGGGAAAAACCTGAGGGTGATTATTTCTGTGTGCCACCTCTCCCCAGCCTCCCCATCCTATAATTTGGTGTTTGTGGAGGAATTTGATGTTTACCACAATCTCCGTATTTTGTGGACTCTTCTCCCTTCTCAACTTCTCTACTGTCCTCAGTGTCAGAACACCCTCTTCTTTCCAGGGAGAATTTTGCCCCGTTTTCAATCTTATTGTGAACGCAACCAGCCCCAAGCCTGCTTTGTAATTTCACATTTTTTTCATTTATTTTTTTATTTAAGAATGCAATAGTTGTGCATCAAGTACAATAATCATTAAGGTCCTGCAATAGTTTGCTGGTGTCTCTAACTTGCCTGACTTAATTGAAGACTATTAAAATATCACGTCAAACATCAGAAGTAAACCTGCTCAAAGGCTATCCCTTGTTACAACTTCTTTTCAACTATATAATGAAATACTGTTTAGAATTATAGGATCACAGAGTGGTTTGGGTTGGAAGGGACCTTAAAGATCACCAAGTTCCAACACCTCTGCCATGGGCAGGGACATCTCCCACTAGAATAGCTTGCTCAAAGCCCCATCCAGCCTGGCCTTGAACACTTCCAGGGACGGGGCATCCACAATTTCTCTGGGCAACCTGTTCCAGTGTCTCACCACCCTCACTGTAAAGAATTTATTCCTCAGATCTAATCTAAATCTCCCCTCTTTCAGTTTAAAACCATTACCCCTCGTCCTATTGCTACACTCCCTGATAAAGAGTCCCTCCCCATCTCTCAGTCCCTCCCATCCCTCCTGTAGACCCCTTTAGGTATTGGAAGGCTGCTAGAAAGTCTCCCCAGAGCTTTCTCTTCTCCAGGCTGAACAACCCCAACTTTTTCAGCCTTTCCTCATAGGAGAGGTGCTCCAGTCCTCTGATCATCTTTGTGGCCCTCTGCTGGACTTGTTCATGTCCTTCCTGGGCTGAAGACTCCAGAGCTGGATGTAGTACTCCGGGTGGGGTCTCACCAGAGTGGAGTAGAGGGGCAGAATCAACTCCCTGGACCTGCTGGCCATGCCTCTTTTGATGCAGCCCAGGATGCCGTTGGCTCTCTGGGCTGCCAGCGCACATTGTCAACTCATGTTGAGCTTCTCATCCACCAACACCCCCAAGTCTTTCTCCTCGGGGCTGCTTTCAAACCATTCTCTGCCCAACCTGTACTTGTGCTTGGGACTGCCATGACCCAGGTGCAGGACCTTGCACTTGGTTTGGTTGAACTTCATGAGGTTTGAATGGGCCCAGGTCTCAAGCCTGTCCAGGTCCCTCTGGATGGCATCCTTTCCCTCCAGCCGTGCCACACAGCTTGGTGTCGTTGGCAAACTTGCTGAGGGTGTACTCAAAGGTTTAGGTCGTCTTTATCTGTTCTTAGTTTCAGAGGTTTTTTTTACACTTCTGTAGTTTCTCTATATCTCTTTCCTGTTGCTCCCTGACCCATGTTTTACCAGCTCCATCATGGTGATATAAGTGTGTCAGTCTGCACAGTACTAATTCCATGCCACAGACTAGTCAACGGGTAGCTCATTACAACATGACACAGGATTATAAGCAGCAGTATGGAAAACTCTATTTCATTCAGACAATCCTACAATCATTCTACACAAATCCTAGCCCAATCCAAATGTTATCCTAGTTTTAGATCATTGATCAAGGCAGCAAAGGATCTGTGGGGAAACAGTGCTGTATAAAACAGCATTTGCACAAAGTTTAATAAGCTTGTACTTGGGAAGGGAAAAAAATTTGGAATACTCAATTAGGAAATTTTCTTTAAAGCTGTGGGAGTTCTGGTTTGTGGTAAAGTTACATAAAGAAAATGTGCTGTCTTGAGACCATTTTACATGTGTTGTTCACACTTTAATTTTCTGCTTGATGCAAATTACGATGTACATTCTAATACACTTGGTATGAAGTTATAAATGAAACTTCCTGTCTCATGTAAAATAGTTCCAGAAGGGCAAAATGAGAAAATCAAAGTTCACAACAGTTTTAGTACATGAAACAAGTGGCATATAATATTTCTTTCACCACCAAGAACAAGAAAATTGGAAACATTAAAAATACTCAAACAAGAAAATTTTTTTTTGCAGTTGTATGCCTGTTAGTGAAATTAGCTTCTTGCCTTTGGGATGTAAAATCAAAGCTAGCAACTTGAAATACTGTCATTGATCAGTTTGTCCTCTGCAAAAACAAACCCAAGTCAAACAAAATAAAACCTAGTCTGTATTAATAATACTACTACTATGTAGTATTATCAAGGTGTCTGATGATGTTTTTAACTGACTCTTTTCAAGGAATGTATCAATCAGCTTGGTTACTATTTTTTTAAATGAGGATTCACATTAACCATAGAAAGCCTACTGTACTTCACTATGGAATATTATTCTGTAATTTGTTTTTGACCAATCAGTGTTGTATAAAAATTAACTTTCTGAACTTTAAGATACCAACATCTTTAACTCAAACTTTTTGAATTGGAAGCATATTTATCATTTTTCTTACTATGTACCTTCCTTTTACACCCTTTTGTCTGACTCGCAGGACTCACGATAACACCACCTGGGTTCCAATGTACTGACTATTGCCTCCAGAGCTCTGTAGTCACATCTGTTATCCTCCAGGTTGCTCCTTGTAGTATAATCGGTTCCAACATGGAAGAACAGCAGGGGCTAATAGTCAGAGGGTCAGGCAAGCTTTGACTGTCTCTCAATAACATCCTAGACCTGAGCACTCATCAAGCAGCTAACTTCCCTAGAAAACAAGTCACTTAAGTGCCTCCATCCTTCACAGCAAGGAGTCCAGATAGACCACTGCTGTCACTTGCTGTTTCCTTTTGGTACTCCTCCATAGGTCAGGGTCAGTTGTCCTGGATGCTTTGCTTGAAAGTAAAATGTTCTGGATGTTTAAAAATTCATCAGTTTCAAGGCTACCACAATCAAAAAGGAATTTGGAAATACTTGAGGTGCTTGCCTTTTTCACAAACATATGGATGTGCACAGAAGTAAGCAGCAGGCTGTTGAGGCAGCAAGCATATAAAAAAAAGTTTAAAAAAATGCAGTAAATTAAGCTAGCTGCCTAGAAGGTTCTTTGCTTTGAAAAGCATGGTCAACAATATAAAAGAATGTCATATTGTTTATGGAAGCCACTAAACTTCTACTTCCATCCTGGTGTTAGAGCACATCTCCTTGTGGAAATTGGTGTGAATAAATAAGATTATGTTCTTTTTCTGGGCTGATCTTAGGTGGGAATGAGTTTTTCCTCAAGTGAGAGACACATACAAAGGTACCATGTGAAATACCTTGGGGGACTTCAACCACCCAGGTATCTGTTGGAGGGACAACACAGCAGGGCACGTGAAATCCAGGAAGTTCTTGGAATACGTTAATGATAACTTTCTTCTTCAAATGATCGAGGAGCCAACGAGGAAAGGAGCCGTGCTGGACCTTGTCCTTACCAACAAGGAGGGGCTGGTGGGGAATGTCAAGTTCAAGGGTAGCCTCAGCTGCAGCGGCCATGAAATTCTAGATTTTTAGGTTTTTCATACTTTAATATGTCAGATAATATTTGTTGAAAGGTTGATCAAGGTCAGAGCAGACTTTCCATAAGACTTTAGAGAGAGACATTGAAACACCTTACAACTTAAGAAAAAAAAAAAAAAAAGATAAAAAGTTTCTTTAATCTAATAGGAAGATCAGAAATGCAAAAATGTCATAAAAGAAGAGGCAGTAATGTACAGGGGAAGTGGAAGGAGAAACAGATGTCATTATAACATTAGTGCTAAAAGAAAGTGGAATAACACTTGTTGAATTTTTCATATGTGTAAAGTGCTGAGCACCTTCCTAGTACCCTTTTTTTCCTCTGCTGCTTATCAGGAAAAACAAAACAAGTTATAACACAGTCTTATACTTGAATATAAAAAACTCAATAAGAAATGTCTTCTTTTTACAGAATACTTAAATCCAACATGCGTGTACCTAAACTTGCTGGTTAAGGTACATGGCACAGACAACAAAGCCTAAGCACAGTATAACACACTGTACTGTAAGAAGGGAATAAAATGAAAATTGCCTAGAACAGTTCCTGTTTTCAATCAGTGAAAAGCAGCTGCCTTCAGGACAAGCAGCTCTTGGCCCTTACATAGAATGCAGTTGTTGACATATCTTGACTTGCCCGAAGATGGGGACTGCTAATTATCTAGCTTTGATTTTGGTATTTTCCCAGTGATTTGGCAGCTGCCTCAAAATTACATTTGGCTAGACTCCCAGGCATAAATATGGCGTGGACTAAAGAGACTGAAACCCCTCCATATGTCCATATTGTATGCATGACTTTTATCACTTTTAACACAGCACATTTCTTATCTTATCTGTGTTACATAAAAGCACGTAATTAATTTAGCTGAAATCAATCCAGGTAAGGTTTCTCTTAGTATTAGTAATGTGTATTATTGACAACTTCTGGGCTGTTTGGATTATTTCACTCTAATAAACTCAGTTTCACAGGCAATGATTGTTGCTCTCGGTTTGTTATTGATAATTACATTTTAGGAGTAGTGGAGTGCTTTCTGAGAACATGTCACAAGTATGTTCTCAAAAGAACAGAGACTGGTTGTTTTAAGGGATTCTCCTCTTCAGTGCTACAGTTATATTTTTGCAACTGCTCCTAAAGAGAAAGCCACACCATCTTTTCAGACATTGTGTCTCCTTAAACTTTTCTTTAGGCAAACAAATATCTCCGTCAATATGCAGATAAGAATAGTGTTTCTGGGACAAATTAACACAACGACGTGCAAAGATATCTAAACAAACAATACATACCCTTCTTTCTTCTAGGTGAAGATATTATTCCTTAATGGAGATATCAACAAGTAAGCTGTAAGTTTGTAAAGAGTATGTGCTGGGTGAGCCCTACGTTATACCTTGAGAATAACTGTTAACCTTGTATTAATGCTCTTTCCCCAGAAAGTGCCCTTCACTTCTGCAACTTTTATTCTTTGCCTAAGAGATATGTCCCTGTTGTGAGTCAAACTGTACCTGGAACAAGCACACCATATATCCAAATTTACAGCTGCTTTTATGTCAGTGCTGTGTTTGTATAGGTGTGTTTCTGTGGGTGTGTGCTGCCTTTTTCAGCTCTTACAGATAGTTACAGGAATGTATAACAGAATAACCCAGTGCAATATGGCTGTTTAAAAGTTATTTAGTTTCATATTTTTTTACAGACTTTATATTTTTGCTTGATGGAATCAGGCTTAGACCAGAAAAATGACCAATTGTAAAACTTAACTGATTATTTTGTATCTAGTGAAATTTCTCTCTCTCTCTCTCTCTCACACACACACACACACACACACACACAGAGGTTATAATTTCTACTATGGTAGACTTTGTTTTTCATTGTTCATCTTTACTGGTATTTCCCCTGGAAAAGTCCATTGATTTGAACTGGTTTTCTGGAATGTAAAACTGATGAATTAGGGTGGAGAATGAGGTTGCAATCATCAAGAAAGGTTTTGTTTCACTATTAAACAGATATTATTACTAGTATCAATAAACACCATTAAAAAAAAGTAGCTTATTTTGCATTAGTTGGCTGGTTTACTTTTTTGTGTGCCTTACCTGATGTATAAAAATCAATTTAATAATGTATTTTTTTGGAAACTCATAGTCGCCAGTAAGAAGGCTATTTAATTTTATTTGTTTTGTAAGAAAGTATCTGGTACTGCTTAGGTATAAATATTGTGTGCAGGGAAGACATGTAAGTACAGTTCAAGTATGTTTAAACTGGAAAAGAAATACAAGTACACGTGTATTTTTATTTCATAGAAATATAGCTATCTATATTATAGCTGGAGATAAATCTTTATTTTACAAACCCAAATTCAAAATTGTCATTTTGCTCGATTGTTTTTGTCCTTTACATTTTCAGATACTAAACAAGAAAATGTATGCTAAGATCTGAATGACCCCACCATGCACATTGTGATTTGTCTCTGGCAGTAGAGGATGTCAGGGACAACTGTTTATAGAGAATTAAAAGTGACAGCAGGAGGACAGCTGGTGTCAATAAGTCAACTATGCCAAGTCAGTTTTCCTCACTGTACTATGAAATTACCCAGTTCCTTTGAATTACGTACTGATGCAGACTGTGTCTTTGACTATCATGAATGAGCAGAAGGCATTGATTAAATTTCTCTCAGCTAATCTGCATTTTTTAAAATGGATTATGCTGCTGCTGTATGTGTAAATACCATCCTACCTCTGCTGTATCTTCATGTTGCACATGTGCCTCTCCCACAGTTACTGTGATTTCCGTGCATATGCAGGAAAACTAGCAATGACACATCTCCTTTTTGCAGATGAGCAGGACAGAAGACATGAAAGGGAAAGCAAAAATTATCAAAGCAGTAGGGATGGTAAGAAGTGATGGATCTGCAGTCCTATGAATCCACAAGTTTTCGCTTCAAAATGTCTAGCAGCGGTTAGTATAGCTCAAGTACAAAGAAGAAGCTGGAGTTCTTCATATTAATCTTCACAACTTTTAATTGGTTAAAATGAATGATGTCTATAAGTTCTGTAGCTGAAATACTGACAGGCTTCTGTTGATTTTGTAACAAAAGACAGAAAGCATTTTTTTTTTTTTTTTACTTCTGTAACTCCCTGTTTCTTGATGCTGTGGATCTTGATGCCGTGGATCTTGATGCCATGTACCAGACAAAACTCAAAAGATCTAGTGGCAAAACCTCCTGCAGCATTTATTTATTTATTTATTTACTTACTTACTTATTTTAAATCATAAATATTTAGGTTGCATAAAAGCTTTCCGCAGAAGGTGTGTTCAGTGGCAACAAAAGTTTTGATAAAAATGCATGTCAGACTGATAGATGCCTGAAATTCCAAAGCGCTGTGGTTTTCACAGTCCTCCCTCCCAAGGCATATAGATTCTAAACTCCACTGTTACTAATACAAGGCCTGATGCCAATTTCTCTCTGCCCTAATGTGTTAGAATATGAAACAGAACTCCTCCAACAATGCATAAGTGACTGTGTGGGGGGAGCTTTTTTCTCTCATGAATCTGCAGTTATGGCAAGTGCTGGGTGTCCTCTGTGTAAGCAGAATATGTCTCTGGTGCCCTATGTGACTGTTATAATAGGCAAACTGTTATTCTTTAAAAGACTGGTATCCCTTGAGATAGGGGTTTTTATTTGTTTTGTTGGATATTTCTTCCTTGTGCATGAACAAAATTACTTCTCTCTTTGTTTTGCTTTTTAATACTCATGGAAAAATTTTAAGTCAAACCCATTTATTTCCCCGGAAATGGAACTTCTGTTTCCCGGCTAGTGTTAAAAGGTGTTATCATATCACAAGGGACAACAAGAGTGAAGAATATTTAGTAGAAATCAGTTTTTTTAATAGAGAATACAGTAGTCCATGGGAAGATGAAATGTTTTCAAACCTCTAATTTTTCCATTTTGATGATACAGCTCTGTATTATACTGATATCCGTGTAGAATCCTGATAACTATGATAAGAGATGCTTGAATTCTGCACAACGTGCACTAGCAATGACAAATCATCATATTGACTGTGTTTGAGAGGGCATTACATTAATACAATCAGGAGTAGAGAGAAGAAAAAATATCTTAATGCCTGTTTGTACTGTGAAAGTAATATAGACCGAGGTGCTATGTCCGTACAATGCCGTGTACTGAACAGATTCTTGTCCAGGTCCTGATGTAGTTCTATGTTAATAAACTTGCCTTTTTTTTTTTCTTTTTTTTTTTTTTCTTTCCTTATCTTAACAGGAGTTATTAGTTTGGGTGCACAGCTATACAAGTATGTACATAATAGTTTCAGAAAATGTCAGGGTGCCATTAATTCAGTGATCTCCATGCTGTGTTGCAGAGGCTTCAAAATGAGATGCATGGTGCTGTTGCAAGCAGGTAGCAACATTAAAAATAAAAATAAAATCAAAAAACCAACAAACCAAACAAATAAAAAAAACCCAAAAAACATTATTCTGAACATCTAATTCTCTTGCAGGAAAGCAAGATAGCCGAATCTGAATATACAGTGATTCCATTTTGTGCAGGGTAAAAACTGTAGTTGCTCCTCTACTGGCTTATATTCATATGAATATCACTCTAGGCTCTCACACAAATCAATTTCAAAACATGGAAAATAAGAATCAGAAAAAATTCTCAAATTATCAAACAATCTTTGGATATTATTTAGGTTCGTAATTATATTTGTAGGTTTTGTAAATCTTTAAGTTACAGCAAATTGAATAGATTTTCAGTGAATTACATTTTAAAATAACTTGGATTTGTTTAGGTTTATTTTTACATGCTTTGATTTCAATTTACAGCAAGTTCAGTTAAAATGCAAGGTAAGTTTCCACTTCTTTGGAAAAGACAATGATTTTGGAAAGGCTGCTTCCATGCCAGACTTCCAGAACAATGTACAGGTCAGAACTGTTGTGTAACTTACAAAGCAACTCTGTCACTGATATAGCAGTGATTATTAAGTTGTATTAAAAAATAAAACTGCATTCTTTAGTTTATATATCATTTAATATCACGAGTAATAAAAACTAAACAATTAGCTGATTTTTTGAGCTTCAAATGCAAATATTTTAAACAACTAATTTTCTTAATTTCTTGTATTCTTTATAAAGTGCTAATGTAAGCCTAAAAATTGAGTTAATGTTTTGCAGAGCAAGTATCTTTGAGAGTAGTTTATGTCCCTTAGGACAACTGAGTTAAAAGATTAAAAGAATATAAAAAATAATTTATTTTAATGTATCCACAAATGATTTACTAAAGGACTTGCAGTTTCCTTGAAATTAACTTTGACATATTTGCCGCCTTCTATAAGAGAACAGGCAAACAGTAACTAAGTTTGAATACAACCGTTTTCTTTTTTTATGCTTATAATGACAGTAAGAATAGTAACAGTTCACAAGCCTTCAACAGTCTCTGAAAAATGGTCTTTCAGAAAACAAGTTAACAGATCTAGTGATTCTGTGATAGGTAAATTTTGTATGAATTCTCCCATGAAAAGTACACTGGCTGAATTTACCATTATCCTATTTTCTGTAACGATTACTGTTTACATAAGCATACCATTTCTAGTTTGTAACAAGAAGAACCAAAACCACCAACAACCCTCCCCAACCAACCAAACTGCAAAGGTTGAAACATTAAGCTTTTAAAGTGGTCAGCTCTCTACAATTCCAATTAAAGCCCCAAAAAAGTCATATAAAAAGCGCTACCAAAGGACCACAAAGAAATCTAGTCCTTGTTATGTGCTTGTAACTAAGTTTTGTGCTTGCCACAAAATGCTCTTTATAGAAATCTAGTAGAACAAGCCACTGGTAATGGAAGTTACTGGTTAAGAGATAAATTCATTGGGTAAAACAGTTTCTTATGAGGCAAGATGACCTTTTACTCAGAGGAACATTGGAGTTTGTGAGAATTAGTTAGTAGTGCAAAAGAAATATGATCTAAAAAGGTGTCATGTCATTGCAAAAGCAACTCTAAAATGCATTTTTGAAAACTGTGTTGATTTCTGCTAGTATCACTCAGTTGTTACTAGTGACACAGATCATTGTCACAGACTAGTGACTAGATCTAAACACTAAAGTGGTGTGAATTGTGTGCGCGGTGAATGCTTTAAAATTAATCTCATTGGCATACATAATGCCAGGGAATGTATTTAGGTAGCCTCAATGTGATGTAACAGTATGTGACAGTATGTATCTCACCAAAAAACTACTCAGTGATTTTGGACCAAAACCTAACATGAACAAGTCTGTAAATTACAGTTTTGAATATCATAAGTGACTGCCAAGCACACATCTGTTTTCTTTCTGCAGCACTGAAAGACAGGAGAGAAAAAAAAAAGAAAGTGAGGTTGAGGGAGAATAAAAAAAAAGAAGAGGAAAAAAAGAAATGAAAAAATATTAAAAAAAAAAGAAACAAAAGGAAAAAAAAAAAAGAGAGAAATAAAGAGAAACTTTTTCCTGACTATTTTTTTCAAGTGTAAGGTAAATTTCTTTAAATGAACATCTGCAATTGATGAAGGACATTCTGAACCCAAAGTCTAAATCTGAACTCAGTTGATTACAAAAGTTTAGGTCTGAAATCTGCCTTTAATATGATAATATATTATAGTAATGCCTTTAATAATCCATGTGTGAGCATGCTCATATAACATATGAAAGTGCCTTTGATTTTTTATTTTAAAACTGTCATAGTTTTTTTTAATTTTTTTTAATTTTTTTTTTTTTTTTTTTTTTGTACTAGAAAAACTTTCATGACATTCAACTTAGCTTTCTATTACTGCTCAGACTGGAAAGAGAAGAGTCTTCAAAAAAGAAACATCCGGAAACATCCAGTTCCAAAATGTTGTGATAGTCTCTTCCCACTAGTTTTCTGGAATGACTTTTCAAACATGGGAATTCAGGTGTATAAATATATGTTGTATCTCTTGCTTAGTGTTGAAGCTGACTTTATGAATCTTTAAAGATTTTACCATCATTAGTTCTCTTCAAGCTCTCAAAAGCTCCAAAACAATAAACACAGTTAATGATCCTTATTGTAAACAGCTGTCTTCTTGGGTATGTACATAATTTTCATAATGACTAAGGCCTGGAGGAGTGCTTCTGAAATATGGATAGAAGCTCACTTTTTTCCCTACATCCCTTATCAAACTCGTGTGGCTTTTCCTCACAAAAATGTAAAAATATTAAATAAAATCATAGGTAAGATTGTTTAATTTGGTTATTTTCAAACAAGTGTCTGATTTCTTAAAAATTAGATTGCCTAAGATAACATCATTAACTGTTCAGATTACATTTGAGAGAATTAACTCATCTGACATTTGCAGCCAATTTATGAACAAATGATTTATATCTAAAAGACAAGATTTAAAAATATATATAAATAAAGCACTTCCATGCAGTTGTTGGAACCTCATCTTAGGGGAAAAGTGGAATATAAATGCTGACCTACTTTTCAGAAAGATCTGAACTTTAGCCTGACAAGAGCAGCTTCTGAATGCCCAGCAGCTGTAGAAATGACAGTCCTATATGTAAGGAAGTACACTATTATAAAAAGGCTAGTTTAAAGTTTCTGTGATTTCCAGTATCAATTTTAATGTCTATTTGTTATTTAAATACATTGATTGAAAGTGTCATATGTAATTCCACATATGGAAACACAACAACATATGCCAGAATAAATATTGTACCTTAAACAACATACAAATAATTTCAGAATTCACATGTAGTGGTCTTTCTCTTATTCTTTTAGTACAAGTGAACTGCCTAACTAGACTCCCAGTTATCTAATTCATACTTGAAAGGAAGGAAACAAATTTCTTCTTCAGGCAGAGAAATGCTGAGGAAGGAGAGATCTAAATGCAATAGAATACTAGAATATACTAAGCATGAACTTCTACATGACAGAGAATTTCTTCATAGGACAGAGTATGAAACAGAAAAGAGAGGAGTGAAACATTGTCAATTCTCATCAGGAGTAAGAATGGAAAACAGAAGTGAAAAAGACACAGGAGACAAGATCATATCTGAAATAAGGGAGACTATGACTCAGTAATTCAGGAGTGGTGCCTTTCCTTTCATCTTCATTGGCATGTAATTGTTTTACACTTATATCAGATAACATTTTTTTTTCTCCTGACAACTAGAGACTCAGATTCACAAAAATTATTAGTCTTTTCTCATCGTTTCTACCCTGTCAAAGATTTTGTCTTCCTATCTTGTATATACATGTTTTTCTTCGTTTTCAATCTAGTGGTAAAGCAAGACCAAAAAGCAAGTAGGCAAGAGGCCAATCCAATCTCACAAATACTTCTTAAGAGATTAAACTGACAGATAAAAATAAAGATTTACCTGCTTCATTGAATACTCTGGCCAGAAAGAATTAAAATATTGTTTTGGAATGTTAAAAGAAAAATGAGGTACTATCTTCAAGTACAGAGCAGTGCACTTCTGATGTTTCACCTTTTAAAGAGAAAAAAATATTTCCAAAAATAAGTTAATTTGTACATTACACAACTGTTCATGTACCTGTTGAAAGATAAAAAAGTATTTTCCTTGTTTCCTTGGTGGGGGGAAGGGGGAGTAGTTCTACATTTATGAAGAACAGGTGAAGAAAGGAGCCCTTCTTTTTGCTCAATAGTAGGTTCTCTTAAGACACTAATCAGTGCACAAAGAAGAAAGATGCCTAGTATTCTGAGACCAGTTTTCTGTGTCCTCTCCTTTTGAAGCTGCTTGGGAAATTAATACATCTGTTTATAGATCCCTATGTATGAAAAATACCTGTAAAACTTAATGGGTATAGTACTCCTGTAGTGGTACCCTGGATGAATATTTTAATATTCTCTGTGAAGTGAAACATCTCATTCATGTACAAGTTGTTGGCCACTGCAATAACAAAATATTCTTTAGAAATGTTACATTTAATATTAAATCTTGTGAAGCAAAATGAAAAAAAAAACACCATCCTTCCCCCTGAACACTCTTCACCCTGGAAAGCTGGGGGTTTTTCTCACACTTTACGTTGGTTGTCATAAAATTGTGCTGTTGAATTTAAAAAAAAAAAGAAAAAAGAAAAAAAAAGAAAAATTACTAAATTACTTTCTTTATAATTTTGTTGAATCATATCTGAATCTACAAGTTTGTTTTCCTTGATCTACTTTTATTAACAATGAATGAAATCTTTTGGGAAGATGAATAAAATATTTATCATGGCATTTCATTTTTCTTTCAGGATTTTTTTGATTGCTCTGATTTTTTTTTTTCTTTGGTAACCTAAAATTCACTTGCTAAAACATTTTCTACTATTTTTTAGACAGAATCTTCATAGGAATGATTAAAAAATGTCAGGTGACCTCATTGTTTAAATCTTAATCTAGTATGTAATGTAGTGTGAAAGTTCAGAGGCGTACTTACATAACTGAGCTCTCTCAGAATTAGTAATACTGAAGGATTTGAAATCATATAATTTAATTATCTTTGATAGTTTATTTTCACTTAATAACATGAAAAATCATGAATGCTGTTTATGATTTCCTTTGTAATATGTATCTACCATTTAAACCTCTTAGGTTCATTGAATTATAGCTTGCAAGGATACTTTTCAAGGCTATAGGTATAGCTAGTTTCAAAATATATTCTGTCATTTTTCAGATGCATCATAAAGATGGGGTCTTTTTATTACCCTGACTGTTATATGTTTTTGAGGGACAGATAATTAGTTGCAGATTGTTAAATTGCAACAGAATAAAAAAGATTATTCAGGTGAATAACATTTTTGTCAATATCATTACATTTTATTTGAACAGAAAAACAGCAATGTCTTATATAAGAAAAAAATGCATTTATGATAAGTTTAAAGATTAGTTATAAAACATTCAGACTATCTTATTATAACACTATCATTCATATACAGTGAAGTCACTGTTCTAAACAGACAGCATGCCTAGCCCAAGGAGAATATCAGTAAACTGCACAGTGGTATTTGGAATGTTCAAGTATTTAAGCATATCTGGGATACTCAAGATGGCTCAAAAAACCTTTCAAAATTTCTATTGAACCAACATCAACATCTCAACAGAAAACATAGAACATGACGTTCCATAACTGGGGACACAATCCTGTGATATTGTGACAGTGAAAATTTGCAGCTGACAGTTATATACTTACTGAGAAAAAAACAGGATTCTTTTAGGATTCCTTAGGTGAAATATCTTTGCTTGAGATGATAAAAACTTTGTTACCGCTTTCTATTAATGCTAGTAGTAAGATGTCGTGGTTTTGACCAGATTGACCAATCAGAATGACAGATGGCTTCTCCCTCCCCCCTCTAAGGAAAAGGGAGGAGAGGAATCATAGAATCATAGAATCATTCAGGTTGGAAAAGACCCTTGGGATCATCGAGTCCAACCATCTACCCTACTCTACAAAGTTTTTCCCTACACCATATCCCCCAACACCACATCTAAAAGACCCTTAAACTCATCCAAGGATGGTGACTCAACCACCTCCCTGGGCAGCGCGTTCCAGTGTCTGATCACTCTTACTGTGAAGAATTTCTTCCTAATCTCTAGTCTAAACCTACCCTGTTGCAACTTGAAGCCATTCCCTCTTGTTCTATCGCTATTTGCTTGTGAGAAGAGACCATCACCAACCTCTCTACAATGTCCTTTGAAGTAGTTGTAGAGAGCGATGAGGTCACCCCTCAGTCTCCTCTTCTTCAAACTAAACAGTCCCAGCTCCCTCAATCGTTCTTCGTACAATTTGTGCTCCAGGCCCTTCACCAGCTTCATTGCCCTCCTCTGTACCCACTCCAGCACCTCGATATCTCTCTTGTATTGAGGTGCCCAAAACTGGACACAATACTCCAGGTGTGGCCTCACCAGTGCTGAGTACAGGGGGACAATCACCTCCCTACTTCTGCTGGTCACACTATTTCTAATACAAGCCAGGATCCCATTGGCTTTCTTGGCCACCTGGGCACACTGCTGGCTCATATTCAGCCACTTGTCAATTAGAACCCCCAAGTCCTTTTCCGCCAGGCAGCTTTCCAGCCACACTTCCCCAAGCCTGTACCGATGCATGGGGTTGTTGTGGCCCAAGTGCAGGACCTGGCACTTGGTCTTGTTGAAGTTCATACCATTAATGTTGGCCCATCGATCCAATCTATCTAGGTCTCTCTGTAGAGCCTCTCTGTCCACATGCAGATCAACGCTCCCGCTTAACTTGGTGTCGTCTGCAAACTTACAGATGATACACTCTATGTCATTATCAAGATCATCAATGAAGATGTTAAACAGAAATGGCCCCAACACTGAGCCCTGGGGAACACCACTTGTGACTGGCCGCCAGCTGGATTTAACTCCATTGAGCACCATTTTTTGGGATCGTCCAGACAGCCAGTGCTTGATCCAGCAGATCGTATGCTTGCCCAGGCCATGTGCAGCTAGTTTTTCCACTAGAATTCTATGGGGAACAGTGTCAAATGCTTTTTGAAAGTCCAGGTAGGTAATATCCACAGCCTTTCCTTCATCCAATAATCGGGTCATCTTGTCATAGAAGGAGATCAAGTTCGTCTGGCAGGACCTGCCTTTCAGAAACCTATGCTGACTAGGCCTGATCCCCTGGTTGCCCATTATATGGTTTGTTATGGTACTCAAGATGACCTGCTCCATGACCTTCCCTGGTATCGAGGTCAGGCTGACAGGTCTATAGTTTCCTAGATCCTCCTTTTTGCCTTTCTTGTAGATGGGTGTTACATTTGCCACCCTCCAGTCCATTGGGACCTCCCCAGTTAAATAATGGAGAGCAGTTTGGCGAGCACATCTGCCAACTCTTTCAGCACTCTTGGGTGTAGCCCATCCGTTCCCATAGACTTGTGTGCATCCAAACGGCGTAGCAGGTCACTGATCTCTTCCTCTTTAATTGTGATGCCCTTGTTCTGCTTCCCCTCCCTGTCTCCTAGCTCATGAGGCTGGGTGTCCAGGGAACAGCTAGTTCCACTGCTAAAGACTGAGGCAAAGTAGGTGTTGAGCACCTCAGCCTTTTTCTCGTACTTGGTGACTATGTTTCCCTCTGCATCCGATAAAGGGGGGACATTTTCCCTAATCCTCCTTTTGCTGTTAATGAATTTATAGAAACATTTTTTATTATCCTTAACAGCTGTAGCTAGGTTGAGCTCTAGCTGTGCTTTGGCTCTCCTAATTTTCTCCCTGCATAGCATCACTACCTCTTTATAGTTTTCATGAGAGGCCTGCCCCCTCTTCCAAAGGTTGTAGACTCTCCTTTTGTTTCTGAGATGCAGAAAAAGGTCCCTATTTAGCCAGGCTGGTCTCCTTCCTCACCTACTTGTTTTTCAGCACACAGGGACAGCCTGCTCTTGTGCCTTTAAGACTTCTTTCTTGAAGTATGTCCATCCTTCCTGGACTCCTATATCCTTCAGGTCAGCCTCCCAAGGGATTTTGTCTAGCAGTCTTCTGAATAGGTCAAAGTTTGCCCTCCGGAAGTCTAAGGTGGCAGTTTTAGTAACCCTCTCTTTGTTTCTCCAAGGATCGAGAACTCAATCATCTTATGATCACTGTGCCCTAGACAGCCTCCAACCTTTACTTCCCCCACAAGTTCTTCCCTGTTCACAAAGAACAGGTCCAGGAAGAGATAAAAGAAATTTATGAGTTTAGAAAAACTAAATTACTTTAATGAAAATATTAATAAATAATGAAATAATAATAGGAAAATAAAAAAAAAAGTATACAGTATATACAAAACCGAATCAAGCTCCCAGGATGATGATCACGTCACCAGCAGGCACAGGGGAAAGTCCCAGGCTGGACTCAGTGACGGACAGGAGCTGGATTCCAGATCTGGAGTCAGGAATGCTCGGATTGGGATCAAAGGCAAACGAACAGACAGGGTCCTCCTCAGGCATTGGCCATTGAAGGAAGAGAGTTGACCCTTTGATCCCTCAGCTTTTATACTACACATGATGCAGATGGGATGGAATACCCTGTTGGTCAGTTTTGGGTCACCTGTCCTGTCCAACGGGGCAAATAACAAATTTACCTGACCTTGGTTGTTATAGCAATAACTATAAGCAAGGGCCTCTCTGCATACCAGTCCTTGGTATAATCAGGTCTTATCACTGTGAGAGTGAGCAGTTTCTGAAAAATATGCTGTTAATTTCAGAGTTTAGTTAGTTAGAAGAGGCCCAGCTAAAAAGGTAAAATTACTGAACAGAAAATTAGTTCTGTTTTACCTCAAACCAGGACATAAGACTCACGTTCCCAAAAAGTTCTGACTATTTCTTTCTCTCTATTTTTCATTTCCCAATTTTAGTTAAGAAACACATAGTATAAAATCAAAATACAGAAGCTAATTTACCAAAATATGAGATACTGGAATGTAGCCAGATGGATTCCAAAAGCATAGTAGCTAGACTTGGTAAATGAAGGATGTGTCTCCTTTACTTTCTATCTTAATGGACTCATGCTTTGGAGACAGAAGTTAATGTTTTGAATTCTTAACTGATTTGCAAAAGTGACCTGTTGTAAAACTTATCTGTAAGATTACTCCATGATAGTTTTTAGAGAAACATATTTTAAAGCTTGTAAAAGTTCTTTGTGATAGAGAACATGATTGTAAGCTTCAGGTGACAACATTATGATCTGCTTTCATATCAAATAATTCAAAATATTTATTAGTAAATTCATGAGAAACAATGTCTAGAACAAAGTCTTCCTTTCTGCCACTGAATGTCATGCACATCATTGTCTACTGAGTGCAACCTGTGAAATTTTGGTGGTTGGTACAATTTTTTTGTTATTGGATTTTTTTTTGTGTGTTTTGTTTTGGTTTTGGTAAAGGTCTTCAGGCTATCTGCTCTTTTTTAACTTAGATGCTGTCCGTAGCAAAAGGTGCCTGTTCATAAGTTACATGGATATTTTACAGCATCTCCATGGTTTTCTTCTGCTAGTGATTCATGGGTTGAGCAAGAAAAATGACCTGGAAATTTGTGCTGTCTCAAGTGCCTGACAGTCATTGACCCATACTAGGATTTTGGATAATAATTATCCTGACATGCTCTGGAAACTCAAGTACTGGTAATTACAGACTAAATTTCAAGAGCACAGAAGAAAAGTATCAAACTCCGATAAGCATCAAAGCATCAAACTCTTATTTTTAATGTAAATGTATTTATGCAAACTTCTTTTTACATTTTTGAAAGGGAGGAGAATCTTATCTAATGAAAATATCTGCTGTAGTATTCTGCCTAATTATTATCAATACAGTGGTATTCACATGTAACAATAAGAAAATATTCTGTATGGCTCTCAAAATTTCTATTCATATCTCCTGTGAAAAGAAGATTGCTTTCATTTTTAAACTGCAAATAGCAAAAAAGTACCACATCTTATTTAAAGCACACATTTTCATAACTTTAAATTATTTAATTCTGAAAAAGCCCCTACAATGTTTTATAGATTGCTATCATAGGAATATTAACACTATTTTCCATACAGTGCCAAAATCTACCTGCTTTGATTTCTCATTCCTAAAAGTATAAACACTTTATCTCTTTTTTTACTTTTAGGAGTCAATGTGTTTTCTGATTACTTAATAAAATAAAATCCCCAAGGGAGTTTTCTGACATGTTGGTTGGAGAAGATACAGTGCATAGCAAAGAAACCATTGAACTCAATAGTTCAAAGTAACCATTGAATTCAAAACAAAATCAAGCAATGTGTTCTTGTTTGTGTTAAATTATTGGGGAAAGAACATAATTTAGAGATGAAGTCAGAATCAAATAATATGAAGGACTAAATATGGTGATAGCAGCTTTATTTCACTGTAACACAAAATCCTGGATTTGTAAAGCAAAGGCGTATTTAGGTAATTGAAAAATGTGATTTCTGTCTTTCTTCTGTCACTGTATGTGAAAACAATAGTATTTACTGCAAATATGTCACCTTGTGTAGACTGGCCTTCTCCAGACTATGCATGTTAAAAGCTGGATCTTGGATAGACAGTCCCATCATACAAATCATAACTGTTATTTTTAATTTTATGAGAGAAATTAATTGAATTACTGAACTTTTTTTTTTTCCCTGGGAAAAACTCTTTTATCCCAAAAAACCCAATCCAAAACCAAACAAAAAAGAAAAAAAATAAGGCCTCAGGTTACTTTTTAAAGGAAAAGAAATTAATTAAGAGTTAATTAATAAATAATTTTGCTTAAATATCAAGAAACCATTTACATTTTTTCATTTGTGAATTCCCACAGTATTTTCAATTATATTGAGATTTTAAAAATGTATTTCCTGTCCCTAATATTATGTAGTGCTATTTCCAAGTAGTAAACCAATTGCTGTCTTTCACTGTAGAGTTGGCTGCATTTCATTTCTGGATGAAATAAATACTAAAAATTATGATTTCTAAAGTAATTGTAGATAATAATTTCTATAGAAATGTAAAAGCTTCTCACAAAGTTAATCTTCATATATACCTTTTAAGGGCTTTTTTCTGCTTGGGTGATCAAGAGGCACAGTGAAAACATATGTAGATTTGCTATTAAAAAAAAATATAAGTAAGCACCAAGGTGTGATGGAGCAATTTTTGGAAAAGCAAATATCTATTTTTGCAAACTATTTTTCTGTGTGGTTATTTCTAGATTCTAATTGCTCATTATTTAAATGAAGATCAATGTTCCTAGAAAACAAATGAAACTTTTTAGGCTATAAGAACAAACAGTTCTGTATTCATCATAGAATCGTACAATCATAGAATCATAGAGTGGTTCTAGTTGGGAGGGATCTTCAGGATCATCTAGTTCCAACCCCCCTGCCATGGGCAGGGACACCTCCCACTAGACCAGGTTGCTCAAAGCCCCATCCAGCCTGGTCTTGAACACTTCCAGGGAAGTGGCAGACTCAGAAATTATGTTACTAACCCTTAGAAATATGTTCGTCATGGTCCTATTAATGTAGTTTGAAAAATATAGACTCTTATCTCTAACATAATTGATTTTTTTTTTTTATCAGCTGCTCTCAGGAAAGCAGCTTGACCTGCTTCTTCGCAGGGTCAGTGATTTTTGAACTTAGCAATTCAATAAAGATTATAGAGTAGAAATGTGAAATAGCAGTACTCACCTAAAATTTACTTTCTGACTCTCTTAGTGGGAAAAAAAGATTAAACATATTTGCATTAAAAAGATTTTTCAGGTAGATCAATGTCAAATAACTTCATCAATTGTTTCCTGATCTATTATTCATTCTGCAGCCTATATTTTCAAGTTGTTTTAAATATGTAAAGTGAAATTTCGTTCTTTGTTTTCCCTAGAGCACACTATAGAAGTTATGTGTAGCTACCAAAATAAACAGTCAAGCTTTATTTGTAAAAATATAACAGATGTTATTAAGAACAGCAAATATATTATAAGCAGAGATATTTTCAAAATTCCAAGAAGGTCTGGTAAAAGCAAGTGATTGTTGTTTTCTGCTGTTGATGTCTCTTGTAAGAAATAAAGTGTTGACACTTCTATCATGACTATCAAGTGTCAACTCTGTGTCTGTCAGCTTAATGGTACCTCAGAGATGCATTGTTTGATTTCATTATGTATTGCAGTAAATACCATTTACTATGAAAAAGTGAAAAATGACTTTCAGTGGAGCAGGTATCTTCCACTTAGCAATCAGAATATTAAAGAAAGATTCTATGGGGAAGATAAGATTTATTTCATCTACCGGTATAGAGCTAAATAATGCATGCATGAAAAAGGTAATGGAATCAAAAGTTAAAGATTTACTAAATTGTTGATAGCAATGGTATGATCAAAGCAATGTAGTGTTTGATATGGGAAGTTAAAGCTATTTAGAGTAAAATGTCAGGACTAATTTAAGACAGCAAGCTACAAAACTTACAATCCTTTCTGCATATTCTGAATATATTTGAACCTGGTAGCTCCACTCCACATGAACTACTTTTATACATAAAGACTTTGGCAATGTTTGGTATCTTATACATTTGAAATAAATCCATTTTGTATAGATCACACACACGAGTCATATATAAAATAGATACATAAATTTACATACACCGATAATCACCTCAACCTGACATTTTCAGACAATAAAGACTGCAACAAACGGGTGACCTTGAATACCTCACCACACATCATGCTATATTGCTTCAGAAAGCAAGCTAAGGGACATGTTCAATTTAGTGATGACTCTTGTTTGATATCCAGTAAATCCTTATAGGTACATTCCTTTATTATCTTTGCTGCTACAATCTTTACAAATAAAAGTGTCTATTTTCATTGCTGTAGTTAGTTGGAAACTTTCTGGTTTATTCTCTTCCCTTCAAGATGTTTTCCTGTAATCTCAACATATCTTCATGTCAGTCATGAGTGAATGAATAGATCTTTCTCATTGTCATTTCTGTTGGCACTGTTATTTTAAGGAAACTGCAATGAGACGATGGTTGTCAAGACTCTTGCTGAAGATGTCACTAGGGAAACTTACTACTGTTGCTTCTGCTTTGCTAGGTGCAATGCAGAAGGAGCAAATTGCTATTAGAACGTCTTCTAGAGATAACCTTGGATTCATGTGGCAAGAGTTTTCTATTGCGACTGCTAGGTATATCTGTAAGTCTGCTTACTGGAAGCTATTGCCTAAGAAGGGATTTGAACTGGAATATATGAAGGGTTTGGGACATCAAATCAACCTGAACAGCTTGATTTAGAACAAGACAAGCAGGATAAGCACTTAATGTCATGTCTTAGATGACGATGTTCTTGCATTTCCTCTTTTCCTGTTGGGAAGGATCAACAATTAATCAGTTCATTCCTAAAAATATTTTAAAAATACATGTTCCTTGGCCATTTATAGCATAGTTGAGCTGGATCACCAGTTCTACAGCACTAATAATTATCAAAAAAACCCCCAAAAAACAAAAAACCCCACAAAACACAAAGAAAGAAAAAAAAAAAGGATAATAGAATCATAGAACAGTTTGGGTTGGAAGGAACATTTAAAGGTCATCCAGTCCAACCCACCTGCAATGAGTAGGGAAACCTTCAACTAGATCAGGTTGCTCAGAGCCCCATCCAACCTGACCTTGAATGTTTCCAGGGATGGGACATCTACCACTGCTCTAAGCAACCATCACGTATGCCTACAGGCCCTACTAAAAAGTTTGTCCCCATCTTTCTTATATGCCCCCTTTAAGTCCTGAAAGGCCACAATAAGGTCTCCCTGGAACTTTCTCTTCTCCAGGCTGAGTAAACCCAACTCTCTCAGCCTGTCTTTATGATAAATGCCATCCAGCCTGGCACTGAACACTCCCAGGGATGGGGCCTCTACAACTTCCCTATGTAACCTGTTCCAGTGCCTCACCACCCTCATAGTGAAAAACTTTGTCCTGGTACCTAATCTAAATCTACCCTCTTCCAGTTTGAAGCCATTACCCCTCATCCTATCACTACAAGCCCTTGCCAAAAGCCCCTCCTTCTTTCTTGTAGGCCCCCTTCAAATACTGGAAGGCCACTATAAAGCGTCCGTGGAGCCTTCTCCAGACTGAATAATCCCAACTCTCCCAGTCTGTCTTCATAGGAGATGTGCTCCAGCCCTCTGATCATCTTCATGACCCTCCTCTGTCCCCTTTCCAACAGGTCCATGTCTTTCCTGTCCTGAGGACTCCAGAGCTGGTCGCAGTACTCCAGGTGGGGTCTCACCCCCAAAGCAGAGTAGAGGGGGAGAAACACCTCCCTCACCCTACTGGCCACGCTTCTTTTGATGCATCCCAGTGTATGGTTAGCTTTCTGGGCTGCGAGCACACATTGCCAGCTTGTGTCCAGGTCTTCATTCACCAGTAGCCCCAAGTCCTTCTCTGGAGGGCTACTCTCTAACCCTTCATCCCTCAGCCTATATTGATACCAAGACTTGTCCTGACCAGATGTTGGATGTTGCACTTGGTCTTGTTAAACCTCAAGAGATTCACATGAGCCCACTTCTCGAGCTTATCCAGGTCCCTCTGGATGGCATCCTGTTCCTCCAGTGTGTCAAGCACACCACTCAGCTTGGTGTCATGTGTAAGCTTGCTGAGTGTGCACTTGATCCCATTGTCTATGTCACTGATGAAAATATTAAACAGTACTAGTCCAATACAGACTTCTGAGGGACACCATTTGTCACTGGTCTCCATCTGGATGTTGAGCCATTGACTACTACCATCTGGATGTGACCATGTAACCAATTCCTCATCCACTGAACAGCCCAACCATAAAATCTGTATCTTTCTAGTTTAGAGAGAAGGATTTTGTAGGGGACCTTACAGATGTTCAGATAGACAGTATCTGTAGCTCTTCCCTTGTCCACTGATGTAGTGTCTCCATCAGAGAAGGCCACTAGGTGGGTCAGGCAAGACTTGCCCAAGGTGAAGCCACTCTGGTTGTCTCGAATCACATCCCTGTCCTCCATGTGCCTTAGCATAGCTTGTAGGAAGATCTGTTCCATGACTTTCCCAGGCAGAGGGGTGAAGCTAACAGGTCGCCTGACTGCAATGACTTTTCAAATATGATGGCAAGTGGCCTGTCTGCATCAGCCAATTCCCTCAGGACTCTTTGATGCATCTCGTCAGGTTCCATAGACTTACATATGTTCAGGTTCCTTAGGTGGTCTCAAACCTGATCTTCTCTTACAGTGGGAGGGACTTTTCTTCCCAGTCCATCCACTTGAGAGGTATGGGGAGAGAGTTTACCAGTATAGATTGCAGCAAAAAAAGTTGTTGAATACCTCAGCAGCTTTCTTTTCCATTGTTACCAGTTTGTCAGTCTTGCTCCTCAGGGGAGTCGCGCTTTCTTTGACCTTCCTTTCTGGCTGACATACCTGTGGAAGCCCTTCATATTATATTCTTTGCATCCCTTGCAAAGTTCAGCTCCAGCTACACCTTGGCCTTCCTGATCCCATCCCTATACAACAAGGCAGTGTCCCTATACTCTTCCCAGGATACCTGCCCCTGCTTCCACTGCCTGTACTTTTCCTTCTTGCCCTTTAGTTTAACCAGCAGGTCTCAACTCAGCCATGACGGTCTCTTCCCTTCCTTTCGTGATTTCTTACACCAGGGGATTGAGAGAGCTCTTGTGCTCAATGGAGAGCATCCTTAAATGTTTGCCAGCTGTGTGCTGCTCCCTTGTCCCTGAGGGCAGTTTCCCAGGGAGTCCTATTGACTAACTCCTTGAACAGCTGGAAGTTTGCTTTCCTAAAATTCAGGGTCTTGACTTTACTTTTCATCTGACCCATATCCCTCAGAACGGCAAACTCCACCAGTGCGTGATCACTGCAGTCCAGGCTGCCTCCAATCTTGATGTCACCAATGACCTCTCTTCCATTGGTGACCATCAGGTCCAGTATCATATCCCTTCTGCTAGGGCTGTCTCTTACCTGGTTAAGAAGTTATGTTCAATGCATTCCATGAGTCTCCAGGGTTGCCTATGGCTCACTGCACTACTTTTCCAGCAGACGTTGGGGTGGTTGAAGTCCCACAGCAGGACAAGAGCCTGTGAACATAGTGCCTCCTGTAGCTGGAGCAAGAAGGCTTTGTCAACAGGCTCCCCTTGATCAGGCAGCCTGTAGCAGACACCAACCACAAGGTTCCCTTTGTTGCCTCAGTCTCTAATTCTTTCCCATAAGCTTTGAACCTGTTCATGGCTATTCTTTGGAGACAGATTTTCACACTGTATCCATTTCTTGATGTAGATGGTAATGCCCACACTTCCACTTCCTCACTTGTGTCCCTTCTTGAGCAGCCTGTAGTCATCCATAGCCTGTGTTTCTCCTGTCAAAGTTACTCTTTTACTTTCTTTCAACTTCTGATACACACACAAAAATATAGTTATTCCTGTAATCTTTCTAACATGTTCCCTGTATCTTTATTCCTCCTTCTCTTTCCCAGTCACTGTAGAATTTACTCTTAAGAGTACAATATACATAGAGTCGTATGATTAATTCATTTCATCATTCACTGGGTGAACGAAACTAGTAAATTTTTATTTCTGTATGATTTGGAATAATTGAAAAATATTCTCCTTATTTTCCATCCCACACTGTGGGATTCCATGGGTTTAATATTCCATTTTAACTTAAAATGGAATGCCTAATTTAATTTTTCATGTTTGATTTTTGACTCTAAAAAAGTATTGTCTCATGTAGATTAAAAAGCTAATCATATCATAGTAAAACTTTTAAAAAAAACTTTAAGAAGTTTTGTTGAAGAGAACATTTGACTCATGACTCATGGTAAAATAGGTAGAAATTGTCATGTTATTACTAGTAGGTAAAAATAATCTGGAAAATGTAATTAATTTATAATCAGAAATCTTATGATTTAATATTTTTTTCAGGAATTCTCATGTCAGGAATTTTGACTAAATGAGGAATATATTTTAAAAAAATAATTCCTCTGCATTCTATGCTGTCTTGCAAGAGTATTCTTTTTGTTTTATAGTATTGGCATTAGATTGTTTAGAACATCTGAAAAATTATGAATGAAAAAGTAATTTTTTTCTCAGGATCTGGGAATCTTGTAAATTTAGAATTATGCATATTCACTAAGCTTTACACTTTGGATACACAAGTTTTTGTCCACGTTAGCAGTTCATTATCCTGGACAACCAGTGTTTATTGAGGATAGGAAGAGAACAAAGGAGGCTGTACCATCTTCTGTATGTATTTATGAAAAGTTCGGATGGGTTCTCCTGCAGCTCCTCAGTCAGTACCAGAAGCAACAGAGCTGTTTCTCAGATATTAAGCACTTTAGGAACAACATGTTATTCTGGACACATCACTGCTGCACCTTTCATTGAGATATAAAATTGAATGACATAGAGCAACTACAATGTATTCAGTTTCCTCTGTACCAGAGGATATCCCTGAGGAGGATGCTGGTGAATCTGGACTTTCTGTAACGGAAAATTTCTTCTGAAACGGCATATGTAAAGACAACAGAAAGTTAAGGAGGCAAAAGCTTTTGGGTAAGTAGACTGAAGGGCAGGAATCTTATAGGAGAGACCTATTTTTCTTTGACATGAAATCAGTTGATTAACAGTCCTTGTTTTGACTGTTCAGAATATCACACTACATCTTCTATTGATGAGAAAAATGTCTAATTTTTCAAAATAAGAAAGCTACTTTTCTCACTTTAATATTTTTGCCTTAGTATTCCAATAAACATTTACAATTTATATTTTAACAACTGTTGCTTATTATCTTAGGCTTCCCTCAGATATCTCTTTTTTTTTTTTTTTTTGTAAAAAGTTTGTTTAACAGTAAAACACCTAAATCCTTAACTTCTTTTCTTTGCTGTGAAAATTCTGATCACAACACAGCTAGAACCTTTCAAAGAAATTTGTTATTTGTGCTAACACATAACTTTGATCTTCATTCCCCCTTTTCAAGTCAATTAGAGGACTGGGTCGATTGTAACAGTAACAGTTATGTAAAAGGCAGAAATTAGGTTATACAGAAGGTTAAAAAAGTTATGTTTTAGACAATAATGCCCTCATGTTTTTAAAAAGGAAATTCTGCCTACATTCATTTCACTGCAATAACTGTGAAATTCAAAATTCTTTCTGAAAAAGAAGGCATTATCAAGAAACCTTAACAGGAAGACATACTCTTCTATGGTACGTTTAAAATAGCAATGAGAGCTTAATCCACATTTTCCATTAGATAAAATTTTCATAGAAGTTCACAGGAGTTTCACTAAGACAAGGACTACTGAATTCACTAGTTCTTACCATTTCTTAATAGTACAGTGAGAGCATTATGTAGAACACATTCAGTAGATTTTTCCTGGGAGTCCTATGAAGATTTCTTTGGCTTGGTTCCCTCAAAACCTAGCTACATATCAAATGCCAAGAATTTGTTGGCCCTGCTCCCAGTTATCAGTTTCAGACATTTGGCTAACCTCTTTGACTAACACAACGATTAGACATTGTGCTTTCCCACATGTTTTCATCTGGAAGGCAGCCCACACGGATGATGGCAGACTGAGCAACTGAGCATGGTTGTAGGAAACACTGAAATGTAGAATAGCACTCTACAAGTATTCTCTGACAGAGAAGCATGCAGAAGAGTATTTCTTCCTTTGTTTAATATATACTCTGCATCTTCATTCCTTACATAATTTTGAGGCATCATAACAAGTCATTTCACAGAATGTTTTTAAACAGACTTTTCCTTTAAAGTTTCAGATTTTGATCTTCCATCTTGTCCAAGAAATTATCCAACACCTAGCACAGCTGAGTAACATGATTTATTTAAACAATAATTTAATTCTCAAGAGGAATTACAGTACATAAAGTTATTCTACATCAGGTATATCTGCTACATAAAAGAATGTTGAGGACTCCAAGATATTCAACTATCATGCTGAGGGTCCCTTCACCAGAAACGATGGCCTCAACAGTACATCAGATACAGGCTCTTCCAATGAATTATTCTGCATTAAAAAATGGCTTATTGCTGAAGCAGATATTTTCCAAGAGTGCTTATTTCAGTGTATTTCTTAAAGACATTTTTTTTGAAAAACAGAAATATCAAACTGTTGCATTTAATTGTTTAATAAATGAAAGGCTAGTTCTAACTTTTTGGCTTCTAAAAACTACATGTCAAACCTAAGTTATTTATGCACCATTTTCAAAATTATGAAATTGTTTAAATATAAATATTTTGAAGACCTTACATTGAAATGATTCATTTAAACCTTACCCAGAATCTGATTTTTTGTTTGCAAACCATTAGTGGGAATTCAGATTTCCGTCACAACCTGGGAAAAATTTTCCTGCTTGGCACCAGTCAAAGTACTGTGATGACACTGAATGTCATGATACACAGCTCTCCTTGATGGGAAGATATGATATGTTTTTAATTTATAAATGAGTACTTCCATTTTGTTATTTTAACTCAATCTCTTCACTCACAATGTAAATAGAATGTTCTCCAGGCCATTCAAGTAAAATTCTGGGTTTTAGGCACATGCTTATTTTCATCATCTAAGTGTGAAAGCCAAGCACAATGTCCCAAGAAGAATGCTTTCCCAAGTCTCCACTTTGTTGGTCCATGTTTTCCCTCCTCCACTTTTTCCCAGTGAAAGAAAGTTGTCACACTGCATACTAAGCAAGCTATGCCTTTACTATCAGAGTGTAACACTATAACAGTGTTACTGTTAGAGGCATTACACTTGAGGGCTCTGCACTTTGTAGAGATTCATGTGTATCCAAGTTCTTTTCATTCCAAAATGTCTAGATTATAGAAGACAGCTTAAGTTTTGCTGTAGCGTGCTGTTGTGGTGTTTCCATATGCTTTAGAAAAAGTGTAGTGTTTTCTGTATTTAAGAAACAAGGAAATAAGACTTCTTTTTTTTTTTTTTTTTTTTTTTAATTGAAATCCTAATTAGATAGAAAATTTCATTGACTATTTAGTTCACCTGCAGACCTCAGAAGAGAAGCAAGAGATTAAAAACATATTTACATATGAAACTGATTCATTTCAAAATCAGCCAAAACTGATTTCAATCAGTAAAGCACACCATAATTCCAACCAAGAAAATGTTCTTAATATAAATAGCAATAAATTTCCATAGATTACAGTATCGCTCAGTGAAGAGGAGATATTCCAATACAAGTAATAAATAATCATGGTCACAGTGTATAGGATTTTTTTTTTTCTCCTAGTCCTGGGTACGGACATGTTGATACCTAATTCAATAAAAAAAAATAGGCAAACCTAGTGGACTCTGATCTCTTTTTTTGCTACACAATATGATGGGAACCACTGATAAGAGTGAAATGAAGTATCAGAAATGATCTTAAATGCTAGGAAATTCATATCCAGAGGCAAACTCTTTACTTTGTTCTTATATATTTTATTATATTGAACCCAAATGCCAAATCACTACTGCAATTTGGATCAAAATTTTTCCTTTAAAGATCAAGAGAACCCACTGAGCTAATGCTATTTATTATGGCAATCTATGCTGGGAAACGTCAATAGCATTCCTCAGATATCCAAAAAGGCCATGGGAAATAGAAATGAAATATGAGTGTCCTAAACTGGCCTGTGATTGTGTGACTGGGTGGAAAGAACCTCTCCTCTTTCTGGAGTGAAATTTGTCAGTTAGATACTTTTCATTCATAACAGTGTGTTAGTGGCAAAATTAAAATTATTTCCCTACAGAGATTGGCTGGCATACTAATTTGTTATAATTACTAAATTTAATTCTAGTTCTCTGAATTTTCCCTCCTGCTGCTTTTGACCCTCCTTATTAATGGTTTACCTATCTTCATAGAGAGACATGGATCTTCTTGAGGCTGAAAACTGCAAAATCAGTTTGTGCTGTCAGAGTTCAATTTTTTTCCCCATATTGATTTAATTGTTGGGAGCAAGTGTTGTATTGACAGCCTTTACTACTGAATCTTCTGCTTGTTCATGCGTCAGCTTTGTATATCACCAACAGTGATCAATTCTCCTTGAAGCCTTACCCATGTATCAGCATCCACATCAGACTCAGATATTTTATCTTTGCCTGTCCTTTAATAATTTAGCTGAAAATGCTGCTGGGGAAAAAAGTACTAATCACATAGTGAATATGATTCTGTACTTGCACCCTGTGGTCATTTACAGTTTTCCAAAGTTATCACAAAGCAATTACTCATCTACTAACTTATTTCAAGTCTGCAGTGCTATAAGACTTATAGCTTTATATCTGTCTAATGCTCAATCTTTTCCAACCCATAACCTATGGCTACACTTTCTAGAGTGTAGGATGATCTTTGAATTGTGTTTCTTTACATCATGACACTGTTCTACAGACCACTTAGCTAGCAGTACACTAGAGCACATAAACTAGCTGGTAGAATGGGTGCATAGATGGGTGGGTGCATAGATGTCAGCTACAGCTCTCATTTGTTTAAGTAAGATTTAGAAAAGCATAAAATTTCACAAGAGTATGTTCAAATACATTCTGTGAGGAAAAAAATCTCAGATGATGCTAAGTAACCTCTTTGTCGATTTTAAGGCATCTTGTCTTATATATAGAAGCACATAATATAGGTCTTTATACAGAATCTTAATATGAAATACAAGCCTATAACATAAACAACACAGCAACATCATAAAAATGAAATCTACTGTTCAAAATCAGCTTCAAGTTCTTAGTATTTTGAAGACCTTGTCAAGAATCTTAAAATAAGCTTAAAACAATATTTCACAATGCGGTCTCAATTTCAATTTTGACTTTTAGCATAAACAGAATTTTCAAATAGAGCAATAGAAGGAAAAAAAGAGCAAAGCTTTCCTGAAATCATCAGTTCAGCTAATAGTGAATAGAGGAGAAAGTACTTAAAGGATACAACAACTAATAAACTAGCAAGTCTAGATTTCAAATGTACTTTTTCTATGAACATATCTATGTATTTGTGTGTAGTTCTTTTTAGCTTTGTATCTTTAACTTTTGTACATGAAAATCATGGACGTCACTTTCTACACTGGGAAAATGAACATGTCAATGGGTTTTTGGAGAATTAGGATATGGCTGAATGAATAAGCGTTGAAAAACTATACATTATTTCTCAAGATGATGGAGGAAGCTATTAGTTTAAATAGCAGGAGTAAGTATTAATAACCCAATGACAAAAAATTGCATTCCTTAGTTTTCATATGTATTCTTCAAGTTCGATGATCACAATCCATAAACAAACTCAGTTCTTACAATAATCTTGAATTGTAACTAGTTAAAATAACATTCAGATGAGATTTCTCCTAAGCTAGGAGAAATCAAAAGAGCTACAGCTTTTACTGGAAATTAGTTAGTTATGGAATTTTCTTCTTGCTCATTCTGTAAGGTTCCTGACTGTAGCCTCCTTCCTACTATTTCAATGGCCTGACATAAGGTGTTCAGTGGGCTGAGTTAAGGAGCTCCATGGGGCGAGTGAAGGCATTTAGTCAAAGCTTACATCCATTGCTGATGAGATGCCAGAAGCTTGGTCCTCCCTCCTTCTCTGAGGAGCTGGTTCTTAGCAGAAGCTGTCCCTGCTCCCCTGCCTGGACCTGATCTCTTCTCACTTCAATCCTGTCCCAACCTGGACCCACAGACTCAGTTTTCTGACTTGGTCTTGAACTACCTTACCCCAGTAGACTATTAAGCTATCACTGCATTGAGGCTGTCTCTGGCCACTGTCTCTGGGCCTGATCCTGACCCTGACTTGCTGTCTCAACGCCCGGCTTCTTGTCAGGCTAGGGCATTACTCTGCCTGCCTTGCATTGACCCTTGGCTCCTGGCTCCCTCCCCATGGTTGACAGCCAGACTTTTCTCCTCCCTGGCATCTTAATTCAAAGTCTAGGCTAACATTTATCAAAACTATTTGCATACAAAACATGCAATGAACTTGGCTTCATAACGGGAATTTAACAGTGCTGTTAGGAAGGTGGTGCAATTGCAATTCTTTATGGGTCCAATTAGCATTTACAAGAACAAACTGATTGGTTCCTTCAAGCTGGAAACAGGGATAGTTTTCAGTCCTTCTTAGGCCAATTCCGGTAGTTTTTGAGCTCAAACAGATGAAGTTCATTAGCTCTTTTGTTAGAATTTGTAGTGAGGGAAACAACAGGGAACACATTTTATCTTTTTGGTTGACATCATTCTGCCCAAAAAGTTGAGTAATTATCTTCATTTTTTCATTCTGTTGTTGAGTGACTCCTTAAACATGGACTATTGCTGCTGTGGTGTTTTGCCATGTGTTACCATATTCCTTTGGAAACGACTACACTGATCTTGAACCATAAGGTTCTGTGATTATGTTTGTGTATTTTAATCCATCTTTGAAATTTTGTTTCAGAAGGGAACGTTCATCTGGGTGTGCAGGTGGTTGTTTTTTGAGGATTTTAGTGACTTATTTTACTGAGAATTTGAGAGTGCAGTCCCAAATATATCTCAAGGAAGCATCACTCATTAAATAAAACTTCATCATATCAGCCTTAAATAAATACTTACACTATAAAAGATCCTCTTCCTGATCCTTTTTAGAGGCAAGAAGTTTGGAACAAAATAAACATAGGGATGTGACTGTTGGAGCCGGAGTTAACTTGAGACTGAAAAGAAATGCATCAACTGTAAACGAACATCATGTTAGTAAAGCTGGTCAAAGAACAACTAAAGTAAATTTAAATAATGTGAAGCACCTGAACTAGCTCTCTGGATGCCTCTGTGAGCCTCCATAGTGCTTTGTAGCAATACTAGCTCATAGCCAGCACTGCACTGTCCTTGGACCAACCAGTTACTCTTGTAAACTTGATCAGCTCTTGGAAATACAGTTTTCTGACATTGCTCACTTGGGCATTAGTCACTTGTTAAGGCAAGCTTAAACAACACAGGCTCAGTCAGGTACAGCAAAGTCCTGAGACCCTGCACTGCAAGGCCAGTACAGAGCCCATGGCCTTATACTAGACCTGGTAGAAATCATATATACTGGATGACAGTTTCAAATTAACCTAGCTGTCATGAAATCTCAAAGGAAAAAAAAAAAAAGTTTATTGTACATAAGTACAATAAGTAGTGGTTTCTTAAAAAACCTGTGTCTTGGAAATAATAAAAAAAGCTAGTAAAGACTATTGACTGGGATCATTACACTATTTTCCTGTGACAATTAGAATAAAAAGGCTCTTGACAGTTTTCCCCTATGACCCTGTTGACACTTTCTTGCCTCATGAGAAAATAAAATATTAGATTTAGAAAGAAATCACAAATATGTGTATTTTGGCAAGACAGAAATGCAAAAGTAAAGTCATTCTTTGGTGACAGATGATTAAGAGCAGTAAAAAGTCTAGAAAAGGTATATGCATAGGTAGCCTCATAGCTAAGGGGAATGAAACTGAAGTAATAGATAAGAAAGTACTGAAAAATGTGTTGGTTGGAGTGTGGCGTTTTTTGTTTAATTTCCTTGTGTTTTGTTCTCTCCCTCCCTCCCTGTCCTCCCTTAGATTAATCATTTTGCATGCCATGATTCTTGAAGGTGTAAGTGAGATTCTGAAAAAATAACTAATATGATTAGGTTTAAAAATTCTTAGCTAATCCTGTTTTCATTTCAATGGTACAACTTTGTAGGTACATTTAAGGGATCTGAAAACAGTTTTATAACAGTGAGAAGAAGGAAATTGCATGGGAATCCTGATTTATGATGAAAATTTGAGCAAATCCGTTATTTGTTGAGTATAAAGTGCTTTGAAACTAAAACCCTGAGGAATATTTGATTCTTTAGTTTTATGTAGTGAAGCAGATTTGAACTGTACTTAACAAGCAGAATTGCATTTGAATAGCTTTAGGAAAAAAAAAAAATCAGTTTTGATCTCTTTATTACTTGTAATTTAATGTGTTCAGAAGTGAAACAGTTTAAGAACATAATACTCAACACAGAAGGCTGAGTTTTGTATTGTATAAGACATAGGATTTATAAGTTGTCGGAATGCCTAGGGCAAGTACGTTTTCCAAGATCTGATTTGCTGCAACATAGTCCAGGCTTCTTTGCAGAAAATCTGAGTTTAGTTGTAACACTGCACTTACTTTTTGATTTGTGATTATGTAAGCAGAAAGAATCTGCAATACATAAGCATGACCTTCAAATACATTGCAACTTCATACTGGATTTACACCAGTCTTTTACATTAAGGAAAGGGAATAAAAATATTATAAACTTGTATATCTACTACCTAGATTACTTATAATAATAAGTGAGAAGTGCCTGAATTAATTGAATCAACATTCAGCTTTTTTATTAATTAAGTTAATTAGGAAGTTTATGTTATAAATAATTAATGAAGAAAAATATTGCATATCTTTAAACTGTTTCAGTTATAGTCTCTTCATTTAGTGGAGTTATTTGACTTCTTAAATGTTTTTTGATGCAAGTTTAGATACAAATATCTGTGGTAACATACCTATGATAACACTAATAATTGGATTATGCATTGAAAATACTCTTAAAGAATTACATTTGATACAAAACTAGATTTAGTACTGAATTCTAATAGCCAAGTGCCTGCAAGCCTTTAAAATCTAACACTATATTATCTGTTGACTGAAATGTATTAGGGCTGACAACAGGTTTTTTGTCTCCTTTTTGTTCCATCCTCTTTTATTAAAAAATAATAAAATTAAAAAATCTTGCATTTTCCTTTTCTTTACATAATTCCTTGGCTTAGTAAACCTTTATTAAGAATGTCAGTCTCATACAAAGAACAAACTAGATTATCTGGGCTCCATATCTTGTAAGAAGCTAATCTCCCATTTTCCAAATCAAACCAAGAAAATATCTTAAGACTCTTTGTTGTATGTTTCTAAACAAGGAGTAGTGCCTGAAAATAGTATGAAGCATCTGGTGTTTGTTGCTATTCATCTAGTATACTGACTATTCAGTCTTCATCATAGCAAGTTCTGCCCTTGCTATATAAATGCTTTAAGATACTTTTTATTGTCTTATTTCCAATTGAATCCACAAAGAAGATTTTGAAAACAGTATATGACATCTGCCATATTAGGAGAAGGTTGACAACTAGCTCTTCCTTTAGGACAGATAAAAGCAAGGCAATGAATAAGAAGTATAACATTCAGAACTGTTGCTGCAGAGCCGGGATTCAGCAGGCAGCCATACTGAAAGTTTGGAGTTGGAAGGCAACTCTGGAGGTCATCTAGTCTGAACCCTCTGCTCAAGCAGGGTCACCTACAGAGGTTTCCAAGGCCCATGTTAGCTTTTGAAAATTACCAAGAATGGAGATCCTACAAGCTCTCTGGGCAAGCTTTTCCGGATCTTGATCATCCCCACAGTGAAAATGGTGTTTCTTATATTCAGGAGGACCCTCTTGTGTTTCAGTTTGTCTCTGGTCTTGTCACTAGGCACCACTAAAAAGAGCCTGACTCCATCTTCTTTGCACCTTTCCTTTAGATATATGTATATACTTTGATGGGATGTGCCTTGAGCTTTCTCTCCTCTAGGCTAAACAACTCCACTTTATCACCAGGACAATTAATAAACATGTTGGATGAGACCTATCTCATGTTCTTGTGACCTAACTTTCCATGATATATTTCAGGGTATCGTGTAGGATAGGGGCTCCTTGGAGCCTGGAGTGGTGGGGAATCCCAGGGGCTGGTAGGGCAGGATCCCAGCCAGACCCTATTCTCCCTAGCCAGGGACATGACTGTTGATGAGAGAGAGTAAATGAAACATATTTGAACAGCTATTATTCCAGATCACAGTTTCAGTGTGGCTTGTGAAAGGGTAACATGTTTACCATTCCCCAGTTCTTGAAAACAGACAGCATCTATGCTGATTCCTGATATAAAGTACTGTAGCTTTTGACAGTCTTTGTGTGTGTTGCCAATAGTCACTTTAGATTCCCATATTCATTCAGAAAAAAAAAAAAAAAAAATAGTAGGATATCTGATACCAAAGAAAGCTAGAAATCATCCAGAAGTTATTGAATAAATTACAATTTTTCAAGCATACTTATTGTTAAAATGGGTATGCTTCAGAGGGAAAGATAAGGAATACAGCCTTAAATTTTTAAAATGGAGATCTTTTTTTGGCTTTATGTATTCTTGCTGGACCTGTAAAAACAAAAAAAATAAGCGATGCATGAAGCATAAAAATGAGATTCACCTATATGAAAACTGTTATACGCCACTCTTTATGTAGGGATTTGAAGAATGGTTTTAATTGCACAGCCACTCTTTAACCAGGGACTACTTATACACAGTTAAGGATTTCTAAAATCAAATCAGAATGTATCAGTAATTATGTCCTTTCCTGATAACATATCTTCCTTTTCTTCTGAACAAGCCTATAGTCATATTTGTTTGAACAAATGTGAAGTTAAAGCACACCTGATACATCTGACCAGATTTCACTATCACATTTCAGGAGCACATTTTGTGAACTGAAGAGAACGTTAAGCAGAATGTACTGAATTGGCTAGGAAGAATAGTGACTGGATAATGAGCAATGTTAATGAGTGTTATCCTTGCACAAGAAACTTGGGCCCTTACCCTGACATTCATTAAAGTTAGTTGTTAGGATTATCTTGGCATACATTTTCAGAAGCACGGTAGCTGAATTTCACATAAAATTTTAAGCATGATCATATGAGGGCCCAGAAAATCCAAGCATGTTATTTGTTTGAAGCCAAATAAACCAAAATGAGTAAATTGAGAGTTTAGAACTTCTAAATTCTAAAATATTTTTCTTCAGATCCCAAAGCCTAGTAAATATTTTTGCCACTGTTGGCTGACAGAATCTTTTACACCAAGCTGACAGTACAGAGTTTCAGCACCTGGCTGGACTTCCCTTGATTGAGGCTGTTTTTTTCTTGCCTTAACAAATGTCTAGAAGCCAAGTAATGATTGCCAAGCACATTGGAGTTGCAGGTCTGTGAATGCCATCAGATCAAGGCCTGATGCTTTATATCACCACCATAATTTGAATTTCCAAAATGTTGCCATATTTGATGTGCTATATCTTCATTTAGGTCATAAAATATCAAAAATGTTAGTTACCTAAAGCATCCAGCTTAAACTTATCTAACCAAATTTGAGATAACATTGTCTGTTAGAATATTTGTATATGTCCATCAGCTGACTGCTTTTTGAGACTAAGCAGAAACATTTTTAAGTAGAAAAAAAGACGTCACAAGGAGTCAGCAAGAATACTTACTGAGATGATTTTTTAAACATCTTAAAATTACTGCATCCTTCTCTGTAAATATCTGGCTGCCTACTTAAGCCAAAACTTTTAAATAACAGTATTCCCATGCAGTAATATATAGCCTATTTTTTTTAAATCTTATTGCTTCTTAATTTACATTCATAGATTCATAGATTCATAGATTGGTCCAGGCCGGAAGGGATTTCCAAAGGTCATCTAGTCCGACCTTCCCGCAGTCAGCAGGGACACCCCCAACTAGACCAGGTTGCCCAGGGCCTCGTCGAGCTTCACCTTGAATATCTCAAGGGAAGGGGCCTCAACCACCTCCCTGGGCAACCTGTTCCAGTGTTCCACCACCCTCAGAGTAAAGAACTTTTTCCTAATATCCAATGTAAATCTCCCCTTCTCCAACTTAAAACCATTGCCCCTCGTCCTGTCACTGCAGGCCTTTGTAAACAGACCCTCCCCAGCCTTCCTGTAGGCCCCCCTCAGGTACTGGAAGGCTGCTATGAGGTCTCCCCGGAGCCTCCTTTTCTCCAAGCTGAACAACCCCAGCTCCCTCAGTCTGTCCTCATAGGAGAGGTGCTCCAGCCCCCTGATCATTTTGGTGGCCCTCCTCTGGACCCGCTCCATCAGGTCCATGTCCTTTCTACATTGAGGGCTCCAGACCTGCACACAGTACTCCTTCCTGCTTGGATTGTACACATCCCTTAAAAGAATCACATACTCATATATCCTTTGCTTCACATACCTGATGAAGTAGAAGAGGAAGAATAATATATCTGTATGTGTTGCAGATGGTAAAAAAAAAAAATAGAAAACATTGTGATTCTTTTTCCAACAAGCAGCCTGGATTGCACAAAAAAATTAGAGGGTGATGGATGATTCCATTTTCAAATCAAAGGTGGAACAGTAGAAACTCCTTATCTTTAAACAGAGGTAAAATTCTGCTTTCAAAAACTATAATCAAAATGAAGTTTGGTAGTACCTCAGTCTCCCTTGTAAAGCTGTGGTTGCTTGGGTTTAGAGGGCAACAGTTTCTAGTCAGATCTAGGAAACCAAGGCTTTTCTGGTAATCAGGTTCTGTGAACTGGAATCCCTGGAGTGTCTTGTTTTAATTGTCTCCATTGAAAACTTGACTAGACAAACAACATGTGATCCAATTGAATTTATCTCTGCTTTGAATGGAGAACGGGATGAGAAGAACCACTCCTGGGTTCCCTTCCAACCTAAAGTTCTATGGCTCTGTGATAGAAAAGCATTTACGGTTACAGTCAGTTTTGTCTGAGAATTCCTTGCCAGCTATCCTTGCCTCATGTCATGATACTGCATACTGACATATCAGAAGGTAATTTGTTCAGCCAGTTCCTCTGGTATATTATTATTTCTTCTTTTCCACCTCTGAAATGAACTTACTTGTATTTTGCTAATATGTAATGACCATCATCTTGAAAAAAGCTTTCACATTAGTAAATAAGTATGATCTAAATAGGGATTTAGCAGTATGCTGAAACTGTATATGCAGTTATATTTCTTGTCATTTGCTGATTTTTTTTCCTCTCTCATTTGAAAGAATCTGTGAAATGTGTGGCTATCTTACTTGTACCATATCCTTCACAGACCTTGCTGCTTATAAACTCTGAAGCTGTCCCTAGGGTTACAGGTTATGATTACTGGAGAAACTGCTGGCTTTGCTCTTTCTTACATTATAAGCATTATGATTGTAATAATAAGGGTTGGTAGTACCAAAATGAATTAAAATTATGTTTTACTTTAATAGCTGCCCAAGCAAGTTCCAGTCTTCTCAGTGATTTTCCTGCCATATGCATTACTTTTTAGATGTCTCCATATTAAAAATTAGGACAATGTATTTAAGAAATGACTCTGCAGTATACATGAATGATGATTATTCCCTCAGCCATGAGGTTTAAGGATGGAACACTTTGCCAGGGATGGAAGACAGAGCTTTCATTCTGAAAATAGAATCAAGCCAGCCTTAAAATGCAAGACTTCTGAAGATTAAGTTGTCTAGCTTAATCAGAGAGAAGATTGAAGGATGAATTCTACATGAATATATATATGTATATGCAAGCAACTATAATAGAAAGGAGAGGACAGCTGTTTAACTTTGAAGATAAAATGACAGCATAAATCAAGGTATTGAGAGCCAACTTTTAGACTAGTATTAGAAACAGAGATATTTAAATATTAGTGCAATTTTTTTTTTTTTTTTTTTTTACCTATTTCAAAGGTATACTTCACTCCAGAAAATTTTATAGTCTCCATGCATGGTTTTAATAGATATAGGACTGTTTTGGTTCATTTGGACCTTGAAATCTTTTAATCTCTGATTCCCCATTTTCATCATCGTTTTTCAAGACAACCAAGGAAAACAAAATTTAATGCATTGACACTTTAATTTTCTTCATACTTACATCTATGCATTAAGATAGTAACAAAATCAAATTTCATGCTTCAGAGCTTTAGCCAGTAATCAGCAAAGTAAAGGAGTACATTGTCTTGATGAGCAATTGGTCGGATATATCTTTTCTTCTCTTCCTCTGAAGAATCAGAGGCTAGCTGAAAATATAGACTGGAAGAAAAGATAGATACAAAGACACTTAAAAAATATTTCTTCAGTGTATTTGTTGGCATGTTCAAGGCCATGCTGATCACCAGATTTTTATTCAAGTAGTAAATTTTCCCTGCTCAGTCAGATGGGGAGTTTGGAAGATTTTTGCCAACTTCTTAATTTTCTCCACTGCAAAATGACTAGATGGAGCTCCTGAGGTGTCATAATGTGAAAATTATATTTCAGCTTCTAAATTTTATGGTCAAAATAAATCACTTCTTGACAAAAAATGCCAAACTGAACTCAGTTTTATTTGGATTATCTGTGTATATTTCAGGAAATCAAATCCTACCACTATTAAAAACCTGGAGTAGAGGAGCACATGCAGTCCTCCTTTGGTGCCATGTCCTGCTGAGGGAGAAATGCGTACAATCATTACACCTATGGGCTGTAAGAAAGGAAAGTTAACAACCCTTGCAGCACTCAGATCAAAAGGTTGGCAGCTGTGGTGGTTGACCTTGGAGAACTGCAAGACTCCCACACAGCCATGCTCTCACTCCCCCTCCTTAATGGGACAGGGTGAGAAAATAAGATGGAAAAGCTTAACATCTTTTAATGTCTCTATGCTGTTTTGGGGAAAAAAAACTCTACCACATTGGAAAAGCACCTGGTTAAAATCAGGTAACAGAAATAACCAGAAAATTCCTGACTATTGTTTATCTATTTTGGATAGAAAGAAACAAAGTGGAAAATCTGTACCTGTGGAAAATCTGTACCTTAAGAACACTGTAAATGTGAGGTTGAATAAATTTAACCTGCTTCGCCATGGTCTTCTCCATGGGCAGCAGAGGAACCTCTGCTCCAGTGCCTGAAGCCCTTCTCTTTCTCCCTCGCCTTCACCTTCTTATCCGCTGACCAAGTACAGGAAGGAGAAATGTTTATAGTTATGACTATTTTTGCATTATTATGACAAAAATGTTGAAAAGCATGATCAAAATCTTTCTCTATAAAATCCTGGTTGATTATGATTTGTAGTAGTAAATAGATTATTAAAATAAATAAAGTAAATAAATTATTAAAATTTGGGAATAAGCAGAGAAGTAAGAAGCTGTGCTTTCAAGCTGTGCTTGAAATCAGCTCTTACAATTCCTCAAAGTGCTTTAGAAGATGCCTTTGCTTTTATTTTAACATAATAAAGCCAATTCTTCTGCCATAAAGCAGAATGTGGGAATCTCAGTCAGTTTAAGTTCTGAAGACAGGATCAATATATTTATTAACACCTTGCAGTTTGTGAGGATGTGTGAGAAATTTGCTCCCTGTATTGCTCTGACTTAAATATCATCTTTTTGTCAAGTTTCTTCCAGTTTCAAGCATAGCATCTCTTGTGGGTTGAGGACTTGCAATCTTATCTAAAAGCTATTGCAGTTGATGAGAACCTTCTTGTTAGATCAAGAAAACTTGGAAAATTTGTTTTGAGAAGTCACTTAAATAGGTAATGGGATACAGAACTTGCATCTTTGGAGGCAGCAGGAGACTAATAACTCATGCTCTCTTGAAGACATGGTACAGTAAAAGAGATTCCTTATCCACAAAGAGAATAGAGAACATGGTATATGACTTTCTGCTGATAAATATGAATTTCTATAAAGGGATGGTGGCTGGTATATAAAGAGGTAAGAGAAAAGCCCGTCATGGATTACTATGTTCTGTAATACTTATACTGATGCTATAAATAAAAATTCTGAAATTCATATTACATACAAAGATAAGTGAAGTTTATGTCTGTGAAGTTTTTTTTTAGTATTGTCAGTTAAAAATATATGTTGTACACTTAGAAAAAGGACCATGGTGCTCAAGTCCCAACAGAAATTAAGTGTATATTTTAATATTTTTCTTATTTTTGTAATTGTTCAGTGCCATGTTTGTGGTGTAGTTACAACATTATTGATAGGAACTTGTAAACTTAATTTACACAAGCCTTTAAGAACTATAAAAGAACTTCATTTGAGACCATGTTTTTCTTTTTGTTTGTCTTCTCTTTTGTTGTTTGGTTTTTTTTGTGTGTGTTTTGGTTTTGTTTTTGTTTTAAAATTGTATTACTATGCCTGTAGGAAATGATCCAATGGCAAATATTTTGATACCTTTAACTAAAGAGAGAAATTAAACTCTCAAATACATAAAAAGTAGTAAATATAATGTCACTGGGAAAAAAAAAAAAAGATATTCTTAAAGGGTGTTACTTTCAGGGATAATAACTAAAGATGCATGTTCATATTCTTTGTTTTACTAATTCAACATTATTTGTTCTATTACTTTGATATTGTTTACCTATGTATAATAAAAGAGAATAGGAACATGAACTGACTCTACACAAACAAATCTGGAGATCACAAACACAGGTAAAAGATGCAGAGTAAATGAAGTCTTAAAGTTAGAAAAACATGTAACTTTAAGTGTAGATGAGTTAAAATGGACAAACTGTATAATGTAGGGTCATATCCCACACGTGTGAATGGAGGGAAATAGAGAAGTGATTTTGTTTTTTTAAAGGGAATTCATCAACATCACACATAGCCACCCTTTCTGTCCAAAAAAATCAGCAAAGACTTACTGACTCTATGTTATTGACATTATTTATAGGAGCTGAAAGAACATCATGTCATCTTTTCAAATAATTTTCCTTTTCATTTCATTTATATTACTAAGAAGAACTTAGGAAGTATTTTCCCATCTTCAGAAATCATGAGCATCATGTAAACATTCCTTAATTGGGAATGATCATTGGTGTATCATTTTTGTGACGGCTGAGGCAGTATTTTAGATTCTATCTTGTGATTTTAATAAGTAGTTTTCAAACAAGCTATCATGTCAGTGTCCCATGGGACATCTAACATACCTGAATTCTTCTTCTCTATACTCTTTTGACCTGAACAAGGACTTTTGTGCCGACATCTTGTAATTTTTTGCCAGTTCTATCAACAGATCTAATAAGAGATATTAATTCTCCTCACAAACCTTCCTTTAGTGTCTAGCTTGTGTCTTTGTGCAGGAGTAACGTAAGTCTGAATTTAATACATTGGAATTCACTGTGGCCAGAAGCATATATGTAAATGTCAATGCTGAAGCTTAAGCTTTTTTTTTAATATTGTCAACTATATATTGGCATCTGGCTTTCCCAGCCTGTTTTCTGAGAAAATGTAAATCTTTTCCCCCTCCTGGCAGGGAATTTCAGCATACAAAGTATAAGAGAGAGACAATAACGCACAGTGCTCCTGTAGTAACAGAAGTAGCAGACAGCCCAAAGCTTCATGCTTATCTGCTGCTTTCATTCAGGAGCCAAAGTGATGTTTCCTTCTGTTCCCAACTGATAACAAGTGAAAAATACAGGCAAAAATAACTTTGGGCTGACTGCATCCGTATCAGAAAAGAGGAAAACAAATTTCTGGGCTGATCAGCAAGAAGGTGGTGAAAGGTTCATAGGTTTACTGAGACCCAAATGTGTAGAGTTGGAGGCTAAGGGAAAAGGGAACTGAGTTCTAGGAAATAAGAGGAGGGAAGAAGCCAAGAAAGGGCATAGGAAAAGATGAAATACATTGAAAGAAAACATAAAAATTTAAGTAGAAAAAGAGATTCTGAGAGAAAGAGGTTACTTTCTTCCAGGGGTTACTGGAATGGGAAATGTGCACATAGATTGTTTCCCTACAGCAGTCTAAATTTGGGAGAAACATGGTGTTCCTGCCACACAAGTTTGTTTTCCAATTTCAGGTTAGAAGTAATAAAAGAGAAGAGATTTCTACCCCTCTACTTCTGCTGGTGATCCAGTATTTAGTTAATTATCATACGTTTCCTGTGCTCCTCTGCCTTGGGGAATTCCAGACTAAAGCTGTTTGGAAATTTACCATTAGCATAATTTCTCATAAGAAAATATTAATCAGTTACAAAATGCAACTTGCGAGGGCACATCAACAAAGAGAGTTTATGGTTGAAGTGTTTTGGAGAGATTAAATTCTCTCTTCCACATTCCATTTATTTATCTTTTCATTCTAAACATGTCAGGAAGACATGCTAAGATTTGCCTGTTCTCTTCTTTTGGAAAGATTATTGCGTTTCTGACAAAGTTTTGGACTCTTTTGGAATGCTCCCTGAGGAAAAAAAAATGTTTTGAAACTGGAAAACATTACAGTAGTTGGAAAAAAGTTCCGGTTCAGTTCTGTTCTAGATTGCTATTCATGGTCAAATCTGTAGGCTTATTGAATTAATTTTTTCTGTCCTTGAGCGGATTTATGAGTTGGAATAACTTCCACTAAAGCTTGTACTGCAGGAAAGAGTATAAAGGCTTCTGAGAGATTGAATTTACTAATTGTGTAAAGTCTGAAACTACAGAGTGTTCATGGAATACCATAGACTTTGCATTTCATGGAATTATATTAACTTCCTGTGTCTAAGATGAAGAATTTAGTTATTTATGTTAGCATTAGAACACAGTAGAAGGAGCTTTCAGCTGTTAGGAAACTACATCAGATTAATTTTATAGAATTATTTTAATTGTTTATAATGAATGAATTCTTTGACCAGCTAGAGGAGAGAAGTGTCACTGAAATTTTTTAGTGTTCAGATCAGAGTTATTTTTCTGAAGAAATGAAGATGTGTCATTTATCTTCAAAAAAATAGCATTAATACATAAAATAACATTACTACACAGCATAGTTTGGTTGTCCTAAATGGTTACACTGAAAATGAAAGGTCACAAATTCATCAGATGTGCAGCACCTCTCCAACCAATGTTTGTATACAGCAATAAGGAACTGACTATATAATGTTAATTGTTCTTCTTGTCTGGCCTTATTATAAATAATCATTGATTGGTTGTGTACCGCTTACAGCAAGATAAAGATCTGCAACTTTTATAAGCCAGCTATGATTTTCTGAACATTGTTGTCCTGCCCGCAGTGCTAGCACAGCATACAAGCTCACTATAAAGTTGTTTTAAGGCAGTGAGATTGTGGAAAAAATATGCCCTTTGTAGAAATCCATGCACTCTGCTGTAATGCAGCTGAAAGGTGTAATATGATGGTGATTTCTTTTCATGTTGGTTTGGTGCTGTCTTAGTTTGAACAACAGATGTACCATGTGGTCAAGAAGACATAACAAAATTACTGAATATTTTAATTTTATAGATATAATGAATGACAACTTTTTTCCCACTGTGTTTTTCCTCATATGGATATCTTCATACATGTCCCTGTGTTTTCTGATATGGTGGTATGAAAGCTGTGAATCTCAGTACATATAACTGGAATAGATGTTTAAGAAATGTGCAGTTTCATATTTCACTGTTAATACTATTAACTTTTATTTTGCTGCTTGACAAAATACGTGGATTTCACAGATCTCATTTCATACACAAAAAGTATTGGTGTATTAGGATATGAACAGCTTGGGCAAGCACAATTTACACTTGGTAAAACTGCATTGACATTTTCTAGAATAGAAAGGAATGAAATATAGGATAGGATAGGATAGGATAGGATAGAATAGAATAGAATAGAATAGAATAGAATAGAATAGAATAGAATAGAATAGAATAGAATAGAATAATTTCAGTTGGAAGGGACCTACCATCATTATCTAGTCCAACTGCCTGACCACTTCAGGGCTGACCAAAAATTAAAGCATGTTGTTAAGGGCATTGTCCAAATGCCTCTTAAACACTGACAGGCCTGGGGCATGGACCACCTGTATAGGAAGCCTCTTCCAGTGTTTGACCACCCTCTTGGTATAGAAATGCTTCCTAATGTCTAACCTAAACCTCTTCTGATGCAGTTTTGAACCATTCCCATGAGTTCTACTACTGGATCCCAGGAAGAAGAGAGCAGCACCTCCCTCTCCACTTCCCCTCCTAAGGAAGCTATAAAGAGCAATGAGGTCACCCCTCAGCTTCCTTTTCTCCAAACTAGACAAACCCAGACTCCTCAGCCACTCCTCATAGGATTTGCATTCCAGCCCTTTCACCAGCTTTGTTGTCTTCCTCTGGATGCCTTTGAGGACATTCATATCCTTCTTAAATTGTAGGGGCCCAGAACTGCACACAAGGTGAATGCAGTTCTCAAGGTGAGCTCACCCCAACGCTGAATACAGCAGGACAATCGCCTCTTTTGACCAGCTGGTTATGCTGTATCTAACGCACTCCAGGATGCAGTTTTCCCTCTTGGTTGCCAGGGCACACTGCTGACTCATATTGAGCCTGCTGTCAACCAGCACCCCCAGATTCCTTTCTGTAGGGCTGCTTTCCACCCACTCCTCTCCCAATTTATACTTGTGCCTGGCGTTATTCCATCCTAGGTGCAGAGTCCAGCATTTGGACTTGTTAAATTTCATCCCGTTAATCATAGCACAATGCTTGAATCTATCTAGATCCCTCTGCTAACCTTCCTGTCCCTCCAGAGAGACAAGAGCACCTTCCAGTTTGGTATCTTCAGCAAACTTGCTAATCATGCATTCAACTTCTGCATCAGATCGTTGATATAAATATTGAACAAAATTGGCCGTAGAATTAAGCCCTGAGGAACACTGCTGGTGACTGGTTGCTGGCCAGATGCAGCCCCATTTGCTACAACTCTGAGCCCTGCCGTTCAGACAGTTCTTCACCCAGCACACTGTGAACACTCTCATCCCACAGTTGGAAGACTTGTCCAGTAGGATGCTGTGAGGGACATGGTGACTGTGCCTTATGATTGCATTATTCTTCAAATGCCTTTCAGTAGTACCCAGTATGATCTTCCCACAATTTTTCCGGGAACTGAGGTTAGACTAATGGGTCTGTAGTTCCCTGGGTCTTCCCTCATACTGTAAACTGGAATAAAATTGGCTAGCTTCCAGTCAGCAGGGATCTCCCCAGACTCCCAAGATGATTAAGTAGTATAATTAATAAATATTAATAATTAATTAATAATTTTGTTTCTGTGTTCAAACCATCTTGTACTTGTTTCTGCACAGAAAGCATGTAATGTGAGTGGAAAGTGAGGTTGGATGAAATTTTATCAGTTCAGGATGGCTTCCTCTTCTGTTTGTTCCCAGACATGGAAAAGGGAAGGAATTCAGAATGGCTAGACTGTCAGGATTAAAATGCAGTCTGTTACACATGACTTTTGGTAGATGATCGAGAGGGGTCCTGCCATGACAGCTTCTAGATCATTCAGTACTCTGGGATGAATCCCATGAGACTCCACAGACTTGTGAATATTCAGCTGGTTATAGAAAGTCACTGTTCCCAGGCTCATGGTCCTCCAACTCAGGGGACCAGGCAGCCCAAGGTCTATCAGTATTATTAAATACTGAGGCAAAAAAAGCATTGAATGCCTCTGCTTTTTCTTCATCTCTATTAGTCAGATGAACATCTTCAAGAAATATCAGCCCAATGTTTTCTTTAGATCTTCTCTTGCTATTAATGCACTTAAAAAGCCCTTCTTATTATCTGACACAAAACCATCCCATTGTAACTCTAATTGATCTTTGGCCTTTTGTGCCTTCTCCCTGCATATCCAAACCACAGCTCTGTGATCTTTCTGTGAAGCCTGAACTTGCTTCCAGAGATCACACAATTTCTTTTTCCTCTTGAGCTCCATGAGGAGTTCCCTGTTTAGCCAAGCTGGTCTTCTATCCAGCTTTCTTGGCTTACAACACAGTGGAATTGCCTGCTCCTGTGCTTCTTAAGGTGGTTCTTAAAGACTAACTAGCACTTGTGGACTCTTAAGCCCTCAAAAGCAGATTCTCAGGGTACTCTGATAAATAGCTACCCGAATAGCTTAAAGTTTTCTCTCCTGAAGTTCAGGGTAGCAACTCTGCTTTCTTTTTTTCTCATTACACTGAACTCATTAACATTTCATGATCACTGTGGCCTAGACAGCCACCTACTATCACATCACTTACGAGTCCTTCTCAATTCACTAATAACAAGTCTAGGAGAGCATCTTTCGTAGTTGGCTCACTGAGTACTTGTTAAAGAAGTTATCTCCTACAGATTTCAAGAATTTCCAAGATCTGCCCATCACAGCAGTATGTTATTCCCAGTTGATGTCTGGGAAGTTGAAATCTCCTGTAAGAACAAGGGCTACTGATCTAGAAATTTCTCCTAATTGCCTATAGAATAATTAATCAATGCTTATATTCTGGCTCAGCAACTGCTAGTAGACACCCATTACAACATCTCCTTTGTTTTCTATCCCCCTAATCCTCACCCAAAGGCTCTCAACCATATTATCACTAACTGTAAAGGTTGTACAATCAAACCTCTCCCTTATACATAGCATGACACCTCCACCTCACCTTCCCCACCTAGTCCTCATGAGCTGCCTGTAGTTCTCCATCCCAGCACTCCAATAAGGAGACTCATTCCACCAAGCCTCAGTAATACCAATGTTATTGTGGTTCTGTGTACTAACCAGCACTTCCAGTTCATCCTGTTTGTTTCTTAAACTGCATACATTTTTGTGCAAGCATTCTAGATATACTCCAGAGCACCCCATGCTCCCAGGAGCAGTGTATACTAGCATTGCTACCCTCAGATGATGCCATGCCAACCCTTGGCTTACTTACTGCAATTCTATTGGTATCTCCTTCCCCCACTGATTCTGGTTCAAAGCTCACTTGATCAGTCCTGCCACCTTACATCCAAAGATGTGTTTTCCCCATTAGGATAGGTTGATCCAGCATACCTTATGACTCAAAGGCTCTTCCATGGTTTAAAATCCCAAGATTTTGGCAGAGGCAGCAGTCCTGGAGCCAGATATTGATATCCTGGGCTCACCTATTTCTTCCAAAGTCTTTCCCCATTAGTGGGAGGATCAAGGAAAACCTTACCCGTGCTCCTGAATTTTTTAGCATTCTTCCAAAGGCTCTGAAATCTCTTTTGATAGAACTCCGACTTTTTGTTGCAACTTCATTAGTACCCATGTGAAAGAGCTGGAATGGATAGTAGTCTGAAGGTTGCACTAAACTTTTCAGTCTTGGGGTGACGTACCTAATTCAGGCCTCAGGGAGGATGCAACCTTCCCTGAAAAGAGGGTTTGGTCTGCAAACAAGCACTTCTGTTCCACACAGGAGAGAATCACCAATGACTATAACACACTGTTGTTTCTTCTTGGCACTTAATGCAGGTTTTGTTGCGAGGGGTTGGTCTCTCTGACCATGGCAAGACTGCTTGCATAGGTCGCTCCTTTATCTCATTAAGTGCTTCCTCCACTGTACCCAGGGCCTCGTACCTATTCTGTAAGGGTATCTCAGAGGATAAGGAAGGGTTTGTCTCGCAGCTCCATGCTGTAACCTTCTCCCACTCCTCCTTATCCATTTTAACACTGCCTTCATCCTGGCACAAAACAGGTCCTGGACCTGCCTCCACAGTGGTCACACTGTGTTGGTTTCCATGCATAACAGATGGCAGAGTGCAGCTCCATTGATCAACCTCCTTCTCAGACTCTAGAATACTCCTCAGTCTGCCCACCTCCTCCTGCAGCTCAGCCAAAAAACACAGCAGTTAATCTATCTGGTCACACCTTCCACAGGCTTGCTTGCAATCACGCTCTGTCTCAGAATATCCCTTCACAGATCTCACAACCAGAAACCTAGGTGGTCACATGTTTGGACAGGAGCTCTGTCTGTGTGGCTACATTGGTTCTAGCAGGTGCTAGAAACTCAGGAGAAGTAGAGGACACTGCTTTTTGCTGGGTGATCACCACGCTGAAACAGACCTGCCTGCTGCTATGCAGTGTGTCTGCTGCCACACTGCCATGCTTGTATATCTTGTCCCTGCAAATAGAATCATAGAATTGTAGAATCACAGATCATAGAATAGTTTGAGTTGGAAGAGACCTTAAAGATCATTGAGTTCCAACGCCCCTGCCATGGGGAAGGACACCTCCCACTAGATCAGGTTACTCAAAGCCCCATCCAGCCTGGCACTGAACACTCCCAGGGATGGGGCCTCTACAACTTCCCTACGTAACCTGTTCCAGTGCCTCACCACCCTCATAGTGAAAAATTTTGTCCTGGTATCTAATCTAAATCTACCCTCTTCCAGTTTGAAGCCATTACCCCTCATCCTATCACTACAAGCCCTTGCCAAAAGCCCCTCTCCTTCTTTCTTGTAGGCCCCCTTCAAATACTGGAAGGCCACTATAAAGCGTCCGTGGAGCCTTCTCCAGACTGAATAATCCCAACTCTCCCAGTCTGTCTTCATAGGAGATGTGCTCCAGCCCTCTGATCATCTTCATGACCTTCCTCTGTCCCCTTTCCAACAGGTCCATGTCTTTCCTGTCCTGAGGACTCCAGAGCTGGTCGCAATACTCCAGGTGGGGTCTCACCCCCAGAGCAGAGTAGAGGGGGAGAAACACCTCCCTCACCCTACTGGCCACGCTTCTTTTGATGCATCCCAGTGTATGGTTAGCTTTCTGGGCTGCGAGCACACATTGCCAGCTTGTGTCCAGGTCTTCATTCACCAGTAGCCCCAAGTCCTTCTCTGGAGGGCTGCTCTGAATCTCTGCATCTCCCAGCCTGTATTTGTGCTTGGAGCTCATAGTTTTCATGAAGACTTGCTTTGTAATTTTTCGCAGAAACTAAAGTGAAACTGATTGGACTTCTGATTTTCTGAATCTTCCTTTTTGGCCCTTTTTGTAGATGGATACAGTATTTGTCACTTTTTAAGTCAGTTGGGACTTCTCTTTTTCTTCATGATCTTTCAAAGATGATAGAGAGCAATTTAAAATTTAGAGACTTTTTGATTAACCTGTTTTTAAAATAGTTTGTCATAGTTTTTAGGACTATAGTCCATCATAAGGTGAAGAAATTTAGAAAATAATAAATAGTACTATAAGATCAAAATAAATGTGAATCTTCATTGTCTGAAAATGTATATTAAATTACCTTGCTCTGAAACACTTCTATTTTCTACTGCTAGATGTCCTGATTTTACTTTCTTTAGGACCAGCTTTTAGAAATGTGTACCTTATATGAATATGTATTTTATTTAAATTTGACAGTTATGAATTAATAACACTAAATTTTATCAGAAATTTTCATAGCAAAAAAAGTTATTATTTAGACCACTTATTTATACACATGTTGAATCACACATTCAAGGAGAAATTCAGAGTGTAATAGTTTATGCTTCCATCCTTTGTATGAGTGTTCTGGTGCAGTTCTTACTGCACTTGGAAGACCGAGAAAAAAAGTAACTGACACAATATTTTGTTGCAGGTGGGAGTAAAAAGCAAGTGCTTTCCTGGCCCTTTACAGCATAGTTAAGAGTTTGACTGACAGAATGTTGGCACCAGCTGTGGAAGAGCTGATCAGCCTCAACTCCAAGTAAGTGAAGTTTTACGCATTTGGAGGTTAATTTCCGACTAAATTTACAAAGCCTGCTGATTTCTAACAACAAACATAAATTAAAAATGCAGTTTCTAAGACATTGTAGATCACTTTGATTTTCCATGTTGTGGAATTCAATTTCTTTTTTTAAACACATCTTTAAATCAGTATGCAGCTTCCTTTCTTCATAATTTTATTTTGCAAACTAAACAACATCACATTCTGATTCTTCTTCCTTTCTAGACAATTGAAAGAACTCACTTAAAATAATGATAAATTATTATAAAACATGAATGTAAACCATGAACATATATGCATATATTCAATGATCAAGAAAATATAGATAGTAACCTATTTGCTATAGAAGTTACACTGGTGAAAAAAATGTTAGGAACATTATTTGGGTGATAATTAAATGGATGTTCTTTCCTATTGCATTTCTCATGGAAGAAAATATGGGAGACAATTGTGGATGCAGTCAGAAGCCTTGATTGTCTGAAGGTCTTCTCTGAGAGAGTCCCACAAGTTATTCCTCACTTGCTAGGGGCTGAGGTGACAGCAGTACTAAAACCACAAAGTACAGGAATTATGCACACACATGAGAAAAATCTGCAGGGAACTCCTTACTGGAAACAGGTGGAAGGCACCAGCTATATTAAAGCACATTTCTCATTCTTGTATTTTTATTTTTTTTATTCATGAACTCAGGTATCTCAAACTTAGAATATTTATTTCTCCTGGTATTTTTTCCTGGCAAATGTCAAAAAAATTTCATTTTCTATAGCTAATAGGATCTCATAGAGAAGATAAAGCTAGGATGTTTTTCAGTTTGTCAGACCTGGTTTTGCTTACAGGATAACACAGTGTAATTTTTCAGTGAAAGTCTATTTTCCTCTTGAACAACTGCTAAGAAACTTGGAGTATACTAGCCCGTGAAAAAGAGAAAAGAAAGAGAGGGAGAAAGAGAAGAAGAAAGAAAGAGAGGCGGTAAGGGTGGAACATCAATAAAAGATGTTAAAGTATCAGAGAGACAGACAACATGATATTGTAAAAAAATTTTGAATCTCTGAAAACACACTAGTGTCACCACAAAATAAAATCTTAGCTTACATTATTGCAATACTTGACAGTTTGGAAATTGCTCAAAATGTTTATTTTGAGAGCTATTTGCACAGAAACAGCATAATAGATGAGCCAAATTCCTCTCAGTGGCTGTGTTAACCTAGGATCACCAATTGCTTTACTGATTATTAGAAATGCTGATAAAGTTGAATAGATGTTTTGTCTTCTTTTTTCCACTTCTAGCCAATCTAGCCAAATCAAGCAAGGCTACTCATATACAGTATTTACTACATAAAATAAAAGAACTAGGGCTCTTCGCAAGTTCTCATCAAATGTATCAAATAAAATGTGTAAATCTTCTTTATCAGTTCTTTTTAAATTAGGCATAGAGGGAAAAGAAACCTTAATGTAGCATATTCTTGTTTCAAGCTGAGAATAATATTTATGTGAGCAAATATTTTTCTTTTAAAACTTTCAACTAGAAATTTTACTCTATGAGTTTTTGATGTGTGACTCAAAATTTTCTGTAAAAATGACAGTGGAAAGCTGTCCAATTCAGCAATTTGATGATTGATAGCTGCATTGAGGAAACACCTGTATTAATTATAGGCAGCTTATTTTCTCCATATCTCTATTACTCTTTGAAAGCAAAAAAACCTGCAGCCTAAAGGGGGTTTATTAGTTGTTACTGGTAAAGTTGAAGCCCAACAATGCTTTAAAAATCCCCAAAACCCAAGACTTTCAGAAGGGGAGTTCTTTGTTGTTATCCAGTTGCTGGTGAGAGGAAGCAACTAGTGAGCAAGATCCCATCTGCTTTAGACAGACTATGGCTTTTTAGACAAAATATGAATAACTGTAAAGTTTGGGTACAAAAAAGAGAACATACCTTGAGCCTTACCAAATCTTAATTTTGATATGACTTTTTATAGCATCCTAAGAGAAACTAGAAAGCGAAAAGGTCTTTGAGTTATCTTCTAGCAGTAGTGCTCCTTTTGTGGCAAGACCTCTGCTAAAAGAGCTCCATTTGCCACTACTCTTTATGTTTAATGCAGGCCTTTTGAGATAACTGACATGTAGCAGACAGGAACAGCTGAAAAATGGATAAAAGTCATCAGGTTTCTTGGGGTGAACAGACAGGACGTAGCATCCTTAAACAAAAATGACAACGAGAGCCATCCTATACCAAAAGACTATGTTTATACACAGTATGCAGTAGAGTTGCCTTGATTTCTGCATGAAGTCTAGAATAGTTCCTAAGAGTTAGCAATAATTCCCCAAATTTTTTTTTATATTTCTCCAACAGCCAATTATGAGTGGGATACATACAAAGAGAGGGGAAATCTCAGGCAGGAGATCTCAGGCTAGAAAATAATTACCTTCTTAGCCCTATTGAGTCTAAAGAGGATGATTTTGACTATTTAGACTATTGCCTAGGCATAGTTTTTGTGTTAAAAGTGAACTATTTGAGACAATTAATGTTATTCTGTTTTGTGGCATAAATCAACAGTCTTTAGATTTTTAGAAAGAAACTCTAAATTACTAAACCTGGAAAGATTTGCTCCTGATGACAGTTTGTGGAAGATTCTTTCTTTCAAATTCATGGTCTTATTGTCTATTTAAAACAGAATAAGTTTTAAAGTTATTTACCTGATATTTCAATATTTTGAGTTTGGACAAAGAAATCAAGAGTTTTTCTAATAGTGAAGCAAAAAAAAAAATTCTACTTCATAGATATTTGTATATTAAGCGGAAGTGATGTGGGGATATGTTGGGGTTGCCTATTTCTTCAATCAAGTGCAAGATGAAATTAACACCAGCACTTCTGTATTGACACACTGCATTTTACTGGATGTTTCATTCATTCTGTTTACAACATCATGTTAAAATTCTGTGTCTTGCAAACTCATCTCAAGATCAAAGAACTTATCCAAGATAGCAGCATGCAAGCAATTTTAAGCTTCTGCTCAATAGTGCTGATCACTCTGCTGTCTTTTATGCAACATGTTAAGCTAAAGAAATATCCCAGTAATGTTTGAAGAAGGAAGACTCTTTTGCCAACAAATTTCATATTAAAAGAAGAGAATCATAAGCAGCAGACATTCAAAATGTTTGGTTGACTGACAATTGTTTGGCATTTATAAATTGAGAAATGACGGCTTACCCAAAAGGTGTATTTACGTGGTATATCAGACGACCAATATTTCTGAAGTGGAAGAAGATGATATGAAATTATCAGCATTACTAAGCATAGTGATGAAAAAAAACAGACCTCAATACTGTGATGCTGAATGTGAATGGTGTGCACATCGTTTTGAAGTCATAGTCACTTATAGTGAAATATCTGGAAATATCAAAATAATCATGTAAGGCAGGTAAGTAGCAATACCAGGACCAATACTATTTAATGTAGTTCATTAATGGACTGAATGATGGTGTGGATTTCACTCTCATCATGCTTGCATAATGACACAAAGTGTTCATGAAGTGGTGAATCTGCTAGAGAGCTGGGTTGCTGCTCAGAGAAATTATCTGACAGAAACCACATGAAGGTGAACACAAAGTCCTGCATTTGGGAAGTAACAATAGAAGCTGAGGCTAAACAGCTGGGTCTACAGTAATGGCCCTGGGAGCTCTGGGGGACATTAGACGGGTCCCAAGGCAACAGTACACCCAGGCATAGCACTCCCACATCCTGGACTGCATTAGCAAGGACACAAACAGCAGATCTAGGAAAGTGATCCTGCGCTGCTGTTCAGTACCTGTGAGATAGCATCTGGCATGCACAGTTTTGGGCACCCCAATATGAGACAGACATCAATGTAAGTGAGATAGGTCTGACCAATGTGGTGTGTGGATGAAGGACAGGGCACTCAAGGACAGGCTGTAGGGGCTGGGCTTGTTGAACCTGGGGAAGGGCCAGTTTTGGGGTAGAGGAGAGGATTTACTGGTATGTAGAGTTACTTGACTGTAGGATGTAGAACTGGCAGAGCCAGACTCTTCCAAGACTTGCACAGAGGAAGGACAAGAAAATTTTGACTAAAAATGATGAAAATAGATTGCTGTGATGATAGGCATGTTGCCCAGAAAGACTGTGGAATCTCCGCTCTTGAAAATACTCAAAACCTGATTGAACATCTTTCAGAGCAGTATGCTTTAACTGGATGTGCTTTGCACAGAGGGGTTGGAGTAGGTGACATCCGGAGGTCTTACCCATATAGATTAAATAACTCTCTAGTTCTGTGATTGAAAATACTAAATAAAACACCAAAAGAATATATATTCAGAAGCTTGGTCTTTACTCAAGAAGTGCATGTCCATGAGAATCTGTCAACTAGTCTTTGTTCCCTGTGCTTTTCAAGAGATTCATCCCAGATTAGAGTTATGGAATTTACCCGTTGAAAGAGGAACAGAGTTAATTTATTTAGAGACACCTATTTACTGTAACATACAGACGTATTTTTATTCTGGATTTCAGGATAACCTTCTTGAGGAAAGGTATGAAAAGTAAGTGAAATGATGAGAAATTTACACTGAATGTGGACATACTGCATATTGTTGCAGACTGCAGCTAAGTACACCACAGATTCATCGTTATGTTCATATATAATCAGTATATACCATTCAAATAGTTCTCAAATACTTCCCTGGCACATGGTGAAACCTTTTCTAGAATAAATAGAGCAAACTCACTAAATTTTTTAAGACTTAGAAACCTTTTATATCCTCTGCAATACAAAAATTCAGATTAACAATGAGCATATTGTTACATACTTTTCACAAGTATTTCCAGTGAGTAAAGTGCAAGAGTTAAAGCAAAAGATTATTTTAGATTAAACATAAATTCTGTGTGTGTTAGTCAATTTAGCTTCACCTTGCAATCTCGATGACAATAAATAAATCCCAGGAAAATGAAGGATATAAACCCAAGAATTATTACTGCTCATGTTACAGCAGTTTAAAATACCCTGACACCACAATGGTTTTAAGCTGGTCTCTTTCTAGGCCATCTTTTTCCCAGGAAATAAAGGCAAGGAAAGGAAACACCACTATATTCATTTTACGTTTGGGAACCAAGCTATAGCAAACTGAGCAGTTGACACCAGGAGTCTGGTGTTAAGCCAGAAATGGAACAGCTTTACATCTGGATAATGTCAGGATCAGATTTTCACAAGCTTTTAGTAGGCTGATTGTATGAGGTCTTTTATTTTTTCCCCAGAAAGCACTTATTTGATTATCAACTGATTATCCCTGATTTTAGTACATATTGAAGGTCAAGGTTAATATTTTTGCAGCTTTCCTGAAGTTCTGTGTGATGGCAAAATTCAAGAAAGTAGAATTGGTTATGATTTGTATCTTAATCTTATAATCTCTTATAATTGTTCCATTTATGTGTGTGAAGATATCAGACTTTAGAGACACACTGAAATGACAGTTCCCTTAGGCAAAGGAAAAGAGAAACCATGTATGCTCCGATGACTTTTTTCTGGATTGATTAAGGTTGTAAACAAGGGCAAGAAAGCAGTGTAACCCTTCTGTCCCTGTTTTTAAGCCCTTTGAATAGGAAGGTAGGGAGTACGGGCAACAGCTCCTGTTGCCAGTTTTGGAGCTGTTATTTACACAATATTGTTTGCAGGGTAAGAAGTTGTACTTCCTGTTTGGTCATAAATAACAAGTTTTAAAGTTTTAAACAGCAAACTGATTCCCATTAAGCATGATAGAAATCATGTCTGCAGCTTTTAAACTAAGGTCTGTTAATGTATTAAAATTGAGGCTTGACAGCATTTTACATAACTTTTAAAGAATCTTTTGAATAATAAAATGTTTATGTAAATAACATATTCTTGAAAGTGTTTGAAACCAGAACATCTCCAAAGATAGAATTTTAAGTACGTTTGCGTATTTATAAGTGCAGAAGTTGCTGATAGTTAATAGTAACTATATTGTGTGACAGATATACAAACTACTAAATAAATGAGGCAACCTAAGAGCAGACCAAATTGGAATGGTACGTGAACATAATAATCTTTTCTAGCATACCAGTATCACATACCAGTATCACTACCAAACATGTAGAAGCCTGGCAACTTCTATTTTCAGTCCTGCAGGGTGGAACTGCTCTCCTCTTTAGGCAAATGCAAAATTGAGGCACAGAAAGAGCAATTAATTTCTCCAATATTATATAGGGAATATATGGAAAGCTAGGGAGATGTTTTCCCACATCCTAGGTTAGTGTCTTGAAAGTGAAGCTGTCTTTTGTGAAGGGCTGTCTGTAATGCAGAAAACAAGTAGTCCAGGATCACTACTTTCAATTTCACATACAAACATTTGTGTTTGAAAAGGGCAAAAAAACTTCAGAAATAATTTATTGAAATGGGAATATGGTTTCTTTGTCATATTGTACAGACTGGTATCATTAGACGGCTAACGTGTCTTTATTTCATATGATACTTATAACGAGGATTATTGAGGAATTTTCTAAGTATTTTAAGTCAGGTAATATCCCTGACTGAATTCTGGTGTGGGTTTTTTGTTTTGGTTTGGTTTTGGTTTTTGTGGTGGGTTTTTTTGGGTTTTTTTTTGTTGTTGTTGTTTTTGTTTGTTTGTTTTTTGGGTTTTTTGGGGTTTTTTTGGTTTTTTTTTAAGGAATCTGGGCAGATCTGTATCTGTTCATGGTAAGCTGATCTCAGAAGAACTTTGTGCAGACATTCAGTCACCTTGCATGAAAATCTCCTCCATCTAGAATGAAACACTTCATTTTCATTCTATTCACCTTATTAAATTGAGTAGAAAATTTCAAACACTCCATTTTGAAATTGTCTACCCAATTTAATAGGGTGAATAGTATGAGCATTACTCCTAATTTGAAATAATATGCTGTGCATAGACAAGAGCTATATGCTTAAGTTTCCTGATACCTCTGATATAGAACATGCAAATCATGTCAGATAAAACTGACATAAAGAAATTATATTTTGTTTTTAGGGTTGCACCCTAGAATGCATTTTCACATGTAATTAAATATAAATTTCCCTATAGAAAGGTTGGTCCAGTTTTCATCTTAAAACCCCCTAATTTCAGCCACTTTTCACTTGCTAGACTTAAGCATCCAAGCTGCCAGTTTTCATGCAAAGTTATTTGCCTTGAGTCAAATATTAAGGTTTCAGCTAAAATTGTTCAGTCATTTCCTAAGTGAAGCTTGGACAAAATATATCGATTTGTCCATGATTTTTAGAAAAATATACAACTTTTCCTTGAGATAAACTACTGCTTCTGTCACTGGAAAACAGAGTGATATTTGACAAGGCCATGGTTTGGTGTTGCTTCAATTCCTAGCAAAGACTGCCACATTTTGCTAAGTGATTTGCCTCTGAAGATGTCTGTGTACGTTTTCTGTAAAAACTTCTTAGAGTTGTTAACTGCATGGAAGCTACCCCAGTATCCAACTGCTACTACTGCTACTACAAAGACTGCCTATGCACGCTTTATGCCTATGTGCTAAGGTGACAAAGATTATACAGTCAAAATCTTGTTAAGGGTGAAAAGGTAGCATACTTTATTTGTAAAGCAAATAATTTATTGTTAGTATAATTGAATGTTGACAGTCTAAATAAAATACTATTATTAGTTGTGGCAGTGTGGTCTCCCTGTTTTCTCCCTCTTTCCCCCCACCGGCTCCTGCACAGACCATGGCCATCATCTGACATTAGTCCAAACGTAATTATTACACAGAAGGAAAGAAAGGAAGTAAGCAGATGATACCAAACTGGGAGGTGCTCTTAGAAACGTAGAATAGTTTGGTTTGAAATGGACACTTAAGGTCATCTAGTCCAGTCCCTCTGCAATGTGCGGGGACATCTTCACCTAGAACAGGTTTCTCAGTGCCCCATCCAACCTCACCTTGAATGTTTCCAGGAATGGGGCATCTACCATCTCTCTGGGCAACCTGTTCCAGTGTTTCACTATCCTCATTGTAAAAGTTTCTTCCTTACATCTAGTCTGAACCTACTCTATTTTAGTTTAAAACCATTATCCCTTGTCCTATTGCAACAGGACCTAATGTCACGGCAGTTACTTTTCAGATAACAACAATAGAGTTTAAATGGATTGTGTTCCAGACATAATGTTTTTCTTTTTACCAGAAGCATCAAGAACATACAAATCTTTTACCTGTTGGTATACAGTTATTAATATGAATTCTCCTCTGAGCTCTGGAACAATGCACCTCCAAAGACACCCTATGGACAAGATCTAGAAGTTGCAAGAGGTATTTTTCCGTAGAGATGGCCCTTAGGTGAAACATCCAAATGTCCAGGATACTGCATTCATTAAGGAAGCCCAACAAGAACAGACATAAGGAAAACTTTTTCCGAAAAAAGTTCTTAGCTTCTCTATTATGTGCCTGAAATGCTAGCTTTTTGGTCTGGCAGGTGTTTTAATAAACATAGTTAAATTCTGTCAGGGAGGCGGTCTTGAAGACTACCTTAGGATTACCTTTGCTTCTGTTGCATACTCCTGCCATTACCCTGCTGACTCTTCACGGTGTGTACATGCTACTCTTCTGCTTGGCAACTACCAAAGTTTATGTATGGTATAATCTATATGCAGCCTTCATTCTCTGGTAGTAGGATATTTTTGCAATCTGTGGTCACTTAGGATTTCACTTGAAACCCAAGTAAAACTTCAGGAATTCATAAGACGACAAAGCTAATTACACAGGATATACTCAGGATTCTGTGATCAAAGACTCTGTTCCAAGCTCAGACAGAGTACACCTACTACTGTGCCAAGTTTGTGCCTGTATCATAGAACTGTAGAATCGTTTGGGTTGGAAGGGACCTTAAAGATCATCGAGTTCCAACCCCCCTGCCATGGGCAGGGACACCTCCCACTAGACCAGGTTGCTCAAAGCCCCATCCAACCTGGCCTTAAACGCTTCCAGGGATGGGGCATCCACAATTTCTCTGGGCAACCTGTTCCAATGCCTCAGTGCCCTGACAGTAAAGAATTTCTTCCTCATATCTATCTAAATCTCCCTTCTTTCATTTTGAAACCATTACCCCTTGTCCTACCACTACACTCCCTGGCAAAGAGTCCCTCCCCATCTCTCCTGTAGGCCCCCCTTAGGTATTGGAAGGCTGCTATAAGGTCTCCCTGGAGCCTTCTCTTCTCCAGGCTGAACAACCCCAACTCTCTCAGCCTTTCCTCATAGGTAAGGCGCTCCAGCCCTGTGATCATCTTCATGGCCCTCCTCTGGACTCATTCCAACAGGTCCATGTCCTTCCTGTGCTGAGGACTCCAAAGCTGGACGCAGTACCCAAGGTGGGGTCTCACAGCAGTGAAGTAGAGGAGCAAAATCACCTCCCTGGCCTTTACTGGCCACACTTCTTTTGATGCAGCCCAGGATGCCGTTGGCTTTCTGGGCTGCCAGCGCACATTGCTGGCTCATGTTGAGCTTCTCATTCACCAACACTCCCAAGTCCTTCTCCTCAGGGCTACTCTTAATCCATTCTCTGCCCAACCTGTATTTGTGCCTGGGATTGCCATGACCCAGGTGCAGGACCTTGCACTTGGTTTGGTTGAACTTCATGAACTTACACACTAGAAAACCAAACCAAACCAAAAAACCCAAACCCAAAACCTTGAAGCAAACCAAGTCAGGTATAGTCAGGTGGTCATGAGCAAAAAACAAGTTAAAACACATCTTCAGGCAGGTCAAGACAGTTTCAGACATAGAAAGACTGACAAACTTCAGTTCTGAAAGCTTGCAAAATGAGCACAAAGCCTGTGATCTGCTATTAGCAATAATGAAAATCTTATTTACTGCACTACCATGAGCAGTGCTTGATCTGTGCTTGTCCTAATTACTAAAGACTGACACAGCATTAGTGTTGAAACTGAGAGAGAAATGGTCTTCTCTAAGCTTCCAGTGTTCTCTATCTAGTTTGTAGATAATGTAGTGGAGGAGCTAGTAACAAAATTCTGTCATAAAACATTAGCTATTCGTTAAATGAGTATTATCTCTTCCATTAATTGCTTACATGTGAGACTTAAAAATATCAGACTGATACAAATAGCAAAATGAATTCATTTAAAGCATTTTTAAAAGTTTTATTTTGTCAACTTATCCACATTTCATGTGGAAGAGAGGGATGTTTTCCTTTATTTCTGAAGAACTCTTTACCTTATTAGGTTTTATATTTTGTATATGCCCTCCTTTCTTTTCTGTAATGTGTTTTATCCAAATTCAGAGGCAAATGTTTAATCGGAAGCATTTTCTACTTTATTTATTTATTCTAAATGTAACAGCAGTCACAAAAATTATGTTGTTTTTATCTAAATATGCTGGAATAAAAAACATGTCACTTGTACCAAAATGGCTTGAATTTTTTGGAACAGAAAGTAAGAGGAAACTTTCTTGTCTCTGTACCTCATCTTTCTAGAGCTCCTTTTGACCCCAAAATTAAAATAGATGAATAATGAAATCTAAAATTGACACTCTTTCAAAGCTGCTGGCTTTCTTCTTTCTTTCTTTCTTTCTTTCTTTCTTTCTTTCTTTCTTTCTTTCTTTCTTTCTTTTTCTTTCTTTCTTTCTTTCTTTCTTTCTTTCTTTCTTTCTTTCTTTCTTTCTTTCTTTCTTTCTTTCTTTTTCTTTCTTTCTTTTCTTGTATTACTTCTTATTTTCATATATAAATAAATATATTATCCATACAAGTGTACCTGCTGATTGAATTGTTTCTGAAGAAAAGTTTAGTTACCTTCCTTTGCTGAAAAATGTTTGCAGCAATTCATAGGAAAGAACTACTGAGTTCATTGTTAACATTACAAATCAAACACGCAAGCAAACATTGTACAAGATCAAATCTCCCTATGTTTTATCTCAGATCTGTCTTAAAAACTCCCAAACCATTGTAGTTTGATGTTGTATTTCTTTTTTTTAAAGCAATTTGAATCTGACTTACTGTTCTCTAATAAATCATTAGCATTTGGTTGGCAAGCAGCATACATGCACGCAAACACATCATTGCTTACTACAGCAAAAATTTAAACATTCACTGCTTCAAAGCACATTAGCAGTAAATATAACACCTGATCCCTCTCTAGTCACAACACATTTGGTGAAGCTGTGAAAAGTTCAGCAATATTCCAAGAGGGCAGCTACTGCATCTGTTTTGTTTTGTCTGCCTTTGGAGGTTGTTTCCAAAGTGTGTATGAAAGTTGATCCAGACCTGATGGGTTTCAGGCTTCCCCATGATTCTCAGTCCTTTTAGGAAACATCAGCTCAATGTTGACCTATTCCATCATCACTGGAAGGTTTCATGCAAATTGAACTTTCAGTCTGCTATGGAACCACAGTACAGTTCTTAGACAGACATACAGGTATTTATTTCGAATTCCAAGTGTGGAGACTCATGTTGTCCAACAATGAGGAGACTGAAGGGTGATGGTTGTATAATAGATTCATAGATTGCATCTTCACTCATTGATTTTGGTTCCACTGTCTGTAAACAGCTTTTCAAATTGAAACTAAGTTCTCTCGGTTCACTGCAGCTAATGTCTTGTGCTCCTCAGGGCTGCAACCACCAACAATGCCTGTAACCACTGTGCATGAATGTTCAGATTAGACTCTACGTGCTAAGAAGGTCTAGTCAAACTATAAAAAAGAGACAGTAGTGTATGTCCCTTGCCTGTCTGACCAGAAAGATTGTGCACTGACCTGTTAGACGGAAAGATAGCAGCTGTTCACACAAAATAATTAATAAAATAATTAAGAAGATTTACTGATTCTTTGGAAACTCTGCAATTGTTACTTTAAATGTAAAGTTGCATTTTTAGTAGGAGACAGATAGAAAAGAATATTTTTCCTCTAAAACATGGTTGAACTTAGAAGAGAAGCAGTCCTAGCCAACTGTAACTAGTGTGCAGGAGTTTCCCCATTTATTTGTATTTTCTTTGAAGTGTTTAAAGTAGTTCTTATAGAAGGTGGGAGAATCAGCAGGGACAGAAAACTGGCACTCTTCCTCTGGTAATGGACAGCTGGATCACGATGGACAGATTTCCTGCAACAGTATGACATTTCTGAGGATTTGTGTGCGACAGATGAGATACCACCTGCTATCGAAGGGGCTATATTAACATTACTGAAAATATGAAGCTATGAAACGTGATTAAACTAAAGGTGTCACCATCTTTTGCCTCTGCAATGTACCAGGGAATATCAACATTCAGAAAAAGGTGACAGAAAAGAGGACAACAGACTCATTTGAAACTTATTCCACTGTCTTGAATACGTAGAAAGTAAAGAACTTTGGAGGTGTGTGCAGATTATTAAGCTGGACAAAGGTCTTTAAGGCCCCATTTACTGTAGCTGTCACTATTAAATCTAATACGGATATACCTGGCTGTGTTGCATTCCTAGAAGAGCAGCTTCTTTGCTGCCCTTGCAGTGGGTAACTATACTGCTACGTTTTTCAGATGTTGTGCAGGAGAATTGCTATGCCTTTTATTTTCAGTTGACATGTGAACACATTCAACGTAGACTTACTTCAAGTAACAGACTAAATTAACCTTTACAAGACTTTGACCATTCGATTTCTGAATGTCGGTAAAGGAATTAGGTGCATTTAAAATTTAATTTATTGGAGAATTTTTAATTATTTTTAAGTGTGTTTATATAGAAAACCTCAATCAGAATGATTGCAGAAGACAAAAGAGTATGCACATATGCTTTGATCATGTAAAGCATAGGTCTAACTAATAAGAATTTCCACTTTCCAGGTATAATTACTGTTCTGTTTTATTAAATGTATAGAAAATGAAATGTTCTTTTAAGTGAGTAATAAAGGTAGGTGAGGAACTTGCAGCAGCAGGTAATCCCTAAAACTGGAGACAGTATAAATATGAGCTGAGAGCAGCCCATATGGAAGAAAAACAGAGGTTCTACTTGCTTGTATAGGTTTTGAAACTTGTAGTCCTTTGCAATGCAGAAGTAATTAGGAAGATACATATTTTACCAAAGAGAGAGACAGTTTACAATTTAAAATTATTGTCTTCTAGAACAGAATTTTCTAAAATAATTTTAAGTTTCCATAACCACGTGGCAAACTACCTATTTTCCTTCGTTCTGTATTCAAAAGGCAAAATTTGTTCACTACTGTGTAGTGCTGTGCCACATTTTGCCTGTATTATTCACACTGAAAGTATTTCTAGTCTGAGAGAATTTTCACTGAAGCCAGTGTGACTCATTGCAGAACAAAGCACTTGTCAACATGGGAAAGGATGTGCAAATTCTTTTCTTTAATGTTTAGAGGAATATTATATTCCTTTAAAGCTCTTTACCCATGGGAGACGGGGCAAGTAGCTGACCCAATAAACAGTCCTGCCTGTTGAAAGACTTTAGGGCTCTTAATTTCTTCTACAGACTTAACTGTAAGCAGTCTCTTCTATCACGTTAGTCAAAGTGCTACTAATTGAAAACCTCTTTCCTTTCCTTTGCACTACCTTCTTTTTCCTGGCAACTGTATTAAAAATGGAAATTTGTTTTAGAAGACGTTGAGGTTAAAACAAGTAATACTGCTTGTAGTGCAAAGATTCAAAGTGCTCTGTTTTGTTTCGTATTATTTACCTATTTGTCTTTTGCTCTGAATAATTAAGATGTGAGAAAAATATAACCACATAAGCAATAGTTCACAAACTACTGACTAATTCATCGATTACTGCTGCTTTGAAATATGACTACAATTTGTGCTGACACTTACAAGTAACATGATTTAGGGACAACACTTTCCCAATTAACATTATAATGTATAACTTTATTTAAAGATCATATTACTACGTAAAACCTATTAAATAGGCAATAGAATTCCTATCACCAGTGCCCAGATATTTATGTTATAGAAATTCACAGTTATTTAAATATTTATAAAATGAGAGTTGAGAGAAGCACTTTTGAAAAGCAGTTAATAATGAACAGACATCAAGGGAGCCATCATTATAACAGCAAAGTGCTTTGCAACTCCAATAACTTCACTGGTGCAGAAGCAGGCCATCAAATTTAATTAAAAGCAGTCAAAAATAAACTGAAAAATTGAACTGCAAAAGCCTATCCTTAGCCAGCAGCTGAAGGCAAAGCCAAAGAGAGAAGGGAGAACCTTGAAAGTAGTAATGAATTGATAAGCCTTCCTGCCTGCAACTTGTAATTCGTTCTGTCAGATTTTAGTATCAGTTGAAGTAGATTAATAGAACAATTACTGATTCTCTATCTTAAATCTTTATGCACAGTCCCTCTGTTATGGGTTTCCACGATAAATGAAAGTCTGAGAGGGTAAAAATTTAGATTCCTTTCCTTATTTGCTCATTTCTTTTAAATAATTCTGACACATACATTTGCTGGACATAGGCAAAGTCTTCAAAACTTTAGAGACTTTCAAAAAAATTTAGAGACAGAAATAAACATTTTTATTGATTGGGTTTTTTGATTCTTGCAGGGAGATTTAATATCTTTCTACCCAACAAAGGTAGGTATTACCTGGAACGCGAAGTATTGACATCTCCATCTGCCACTAAAGGTTCCCATGGTGAAATTAAAGAGAAGGAGACTCATTTGTAATGTAAGAGGGCTAGCAAATTTATTGCAGTTTTATATACTCAGATTAATGTGGATATATGCAAACTGTACTACAAGGACAAAACCAATTTACCCTAGATCATTTTATTTTTTATAATAATGTGCTTTAATGAAGCTAAAACTTCCCTGCTGTGACCTTATTATGTTTTCCAACATCAGTCGGAAATAGATTATGTTGAATCGTAACAGAGCTCATGAAACAGCAGGGATTTTGCAACAGAAGATCAATTATATTTTAGTGGTCAATACAGAAATAGGAAAGGCAAAAGTCAAGAAGATTCTGGAAAATAAACCAGTTGGAAAAAAAAAAAATAAACAATTTTAATGTCAATCAACATTATGTAGTACAGTTCTTATAGTAGTTATTAAAGGCACAGTAGTTTCCCAAGATGGAAACCTCCACTCTAGTAGATGTTTTAGGAGGACTGATATTATTTTATAAAACAAAGTGAAGTAAATAGGAAGTATGATGTTGAAAGAATGAATAAAATTTATAGCAATATGAATGATTATTAATTTATTCTTTGGTAATGGATCAATCCTTATGAAATTAAAAGAAGTGCTCTCAGTTAAGAAACCTGTAATTTATTGCTTGCTATTCAATTCCCATCAGTTATCAGAAACTGAATTAATTCAAAGTAGAAATCAAACTTCTCCCTCATTCTATTTCTTCTCCTTCAGCAACAATTGAAGTTAGTGCCCTTGAGTTCAGGAGAGGGCAAGCATTGAGTTCAGGAGAAAGCAATCTTTCCAGAAAGATTTGTTTATAATTCACTAGATACTAAGAAAACACATACAGACACATGGTAGTTCCTAAACAAGTCTGTGGAAAGGATGAATTGGTCTCCAAACCTTGAAAGGATTCTTTGCAATGAGACTGTGACACAGAGATGTAGTCACATCCAACCTGGAAAACAGAACAAAAGAAGGAGACTTTAAAGGTCCCTCACCTCTTTACAGAGTCAAATCCTAAATAACAACTTGGTATGCATTGGCCTGGAGCGATCGTGCAAACATCTTTTCAGATAGTGCAAGCTAGGATATGAAAGAATAAGACAGGATTACATCTACTATTATATTCTAAACCAAAGTTTTTTTTATTTTTTCCATCTCTGTCAGTAGTTTTTGTTTAAAAAAAAAAGTTTCTCCTTACAGAAGTCTTAAAACAGTTTTGAAGGGAAATCTGAATAAAACAGAAAAATGTCATACATACACTTGAACATCAATTCACTATCGAAAGTCTTAATGATCAATACTTGGTGCAAGGATTTTGTCTTACTAAATGAATTTCGGTCTTGAGTGGGTATCTTGGTTTTATTGCAAAAAAAATGGTGAACAACCAGGCAACCTTGGGGATAAAGACCAAGTCAACAACAATAGAGCTCTGCTTTCTAATAATATACCTATGGGAAGTATTTATCATTTGAAAACTTTCCATTTTTTTATTTGTTTTCCCTGCTCCTCTTTCCTTTTCTTCTGTAAAGAAAAGCTTCTTTTTATGCATAAATTTAAAATTAAGGTTAGCTTTTCACCCCAAGTCTCTGTAGTGCAAATCTGTGTCCAGAACTGCATAAAATCAATCAAATGTGGATACAACTTATAGAGGGCATGCTAACTATATCTCCCAGCTTTATTATCAGTGGGGTGCTGCTTCTAATACAATTAAATTGAATATTAGTTAACATTCTTTAATCAAAACAGCTTTTAAGAAACTTACCAGCTAGTGGAGTTTTGTTCTTTCTTTGATCTGCTTAATCAAGGGAACTTCTTCTGTGGTACCTCAAAGTTAACTAAGTTCAGATCAGCTTTTTCAATGTGATTTAATTAAAAGATATGACCATGTCTAGGATTTATCATATTAATGGGATTTTATTTGACATTTTCCTACTCAGATGTTATTTTTCACATAATATACTGAAGTATCACCAAAAAAAAAAAAAAAAAAAAAAAAAAAAAGTATTCCAGCATTTCCAAATGAATTTTAAAGTGTCTGGGGCTGAAACAGTCCTTTAAAAATCACTTACATGCATATTTTAGGACTTTGAATCCTAATTCAGTAGTGTAGTAATAAGAACATAGATTGATAAGATTTTTTTTCTCCCTCTAATATCAAAATACTAAAAATACTCGTATTTTTTATGAAAGAAGGAAGAAAAAACTGAACGTTACCAAAGTTACGACAGTGGTACCTGACAGTTCTGTATGATGACTGAGTTGATTCTAAGCAGTTCTGAGTTTAGAAACATTAGGAAATCCTTGCTACTCTCTTGATAAGAAATGCTTGAAGCATCAATTAAAATATAAATACAAAACCATGTTCAGGATTTTTCCATTCATGTTTCCATTTACTTCTCTATATGTTGAGCTATAACTGTACTTTACATATTGTTAAAGCCTGGGTTGCTTCAGTATGAAGTCTCATGTTTTCAACTGAAAAAATTTCATGTTCATATTGAACTAGTGCTAAAGACTGTCATTCAGCTTGTATCTTTCAATTCTAATTTGAAGCCTACATATATCACGTTTAATTTGCATTAGCATGTTGTTTTATTACATTTGTCCACCACATTGAAGATGCATTCCTGAGGCCTCCAGTAATTACCTGAACATTTGTCTTGCCCGTCTCTTCACAAACACTATTATTAAACTGCTTAGAAAGCACCAAGTAATTTTATTTTCTATTTTGAAATAATCAGTGTGTGCTAGTTGCATAAAGTTGACTTGATGCATGACCAAATGTACAGATGCATAGAACAAGATACATTCTATCTAGGGTATTTAAAAAAATCATTTAAATTTTATTTGAAATTGCCTTATTTTAAGATCTTAATACACTAGGAAATATTAAAAATAACATATAGCTTGGAATATGCTTTAAAAGGTTTACATAAAAAGCCACTTTTACTTTGTAATCATACTAAAAAAATAAATTTAGTTTTTTAACACACTTTTATGTAACTGAAACCTGATTGCTTCATTTTCTACATAGTCACTGAATATGGTACAGTAGTTTCAGAAAATATGCAAAACAATAACTTGTTTATTGTTTTGGTTTTTTTAAATTAAATTTTAATTAAATTACATTTTAATCTCAATCATTTAATACAAGCATTATTATGATTCTGCATACTTTTCTTAGCATAAAAATAAAAAATTTATAATTTACACTCATTAAAATACCTACATATCTAGGAAGATAACATTAGCAAATATTATTAAAATTAATTTCTTTATGATTTTAAGTTGCATATTTGGAGGGAAGGGTGGAAAAAAGAAGATTATTTTATGTTTATTGTAATTAAGTGTGTAGCTGGCATGACATTTTAGCTACCACTGTTATTCCAGGAGAATGTCTGGTTTTGACAGTGTATGTGTGTTTTGTTGTATTGGTTAATTTCAAATTGTGATGTTTCTCCATTTATGGAATGGTATGAAATGTCATTTGTAATGCTTAACAGTTATCTATGGTCTCCTAGGTAAGAAAGTTTACTACATATGGAGGCTTCCTACTCTGTAGTTCCAAACACTTTGTTCATTCCTAGTCCAAAATAAGGCAAGGTGCTAAAGTGTTCTCAGTGGTGAGGAGAGGTGATTTCCAGTTTACGAACAGTGGGCAAGGAGAAAGTATTCTCCTTGTAAGGCAGTACATTCTTGAAGTACTTGTTTCCAACAATTCTACTATGATGCCTCAGCAGGCTTATTTTCAGAGTAGAGTTCCTTGAAATTAAAAAAACACCTCAGCCCACCTTTACCTCCTCAGTCTTGAAATGTTCTCTTAATAAGCATGATTTACTATTAGAATGTTTTAAGTATTTTCTGTCAGTACAGTTATTCAAAGTTTTCAGGCTCTTCATTTGTAGGATTTGGTAAATCAAAACAGGCTTTAATATATATAAATAATTTAAGAGCAACTAAATAAACTCTGAATGCATTGGTAGTAACAGGAAAAGTAAGAATAATGTTAATTAATTCTCAAGGGGAGCACAAAGCTGTTAACACACAATTTTGAGAGAGCAGAATCATTCACTTCCTTTGTCATTGTACAAGACCACTGCAGGGGTAGCTGGATGAGATAAGGATGTATAAGCCTTCAGTGTGCAATGAGAAGGAAACAGTAGAGACTACTTGGGGAAAACAAGCATTTTCAAATATCTGACACAGTCACACATTCATTAACACTTACCTTTGAGAACATGTAGACAACAGATGAGGTTCCAGAACACTGAAAAATGATTAATATATTTTCAGGCTTTTAGAAGGAGCAGCTGAAGAATTATAGATGTGCCAGAATAACTTCAGTCTTCAGAAAAAGCACTGGGACAGATATTAAAATAAACTGTATTTGTACACCTGGAGGAAAACAAGTAGAAGAAAACGAGCCAATTTGATCTTTTTCTCAGCATAATTTATTTTCCTCCTAGACCAGTCTAACAGAAATTTCAGAGAAAGAAATAAAAGTGTATGTCAGTATCATCACCGTACTAAGGCTTTTGTCATAAGCTAAATTAGGAAGCACAGTGGTCTAAGTGAAAGTTTCATAACAAAGTTTAAAAATTGTTTGGGCAACCTTACTGAAAGAACAGCTATTAGTGGCTTATTGTCAAAATGCGTATCGAATGCTAGTCACTGTAAAGTTGCCATAGATAAAGGAGTCTTCTACAATTAACAAGCAATTAGGAAGAAAAAAAAAGTTTTTACATGTTTCACCATGCTTAGAGGGCTTTCAGTAATGCTGAATATAGGATTAAAGCATTGTAGCAAATGTTGGACTTAGCTTGTATAATGTTGTACTTTAGCATAAATATATTTTAAAAAAATTACGTTTAGGAAATAACAGTTCCAGAAATACGTTGTAAGGAATAGCTGTTTTGATAGATGAAGTACTGACATCCTCTGGAAATTAACCTCTAGGGAAAAGGTGAGACATTTGGAAAGCCTAGAAAAACACATGAAACAAGTTTAGAACTTCAGAAACATTAACGAATGAGAATAGATTGAAAAACCTGGAGTTATGATACCTAAAAGAAGAGTTGGATAGGAACTGATACCACTCTCCAAAAACCCAGACAATAAATACAGTTTCAATGGTGAGTATATATTGTGAAGGTTGTAGAAACTCCATAATTTAAAACCTGCAATGAAAATATTTTAAAATACATAATTATTACTGTTCTATGCCAAAGAGTGTCTTAAAGAGTTGGTTTCAGACTCATTTTCTGTTATTGGTCCTATAACTTGCACTAAAATATTGTAAAGATGTTTTGTTGATAATTCTGATGGATAGTCAACAGCCTTTGCTCTTCATTTCTCTTTAAATAGAAGAATTATAAGTGCTAAAAAATTACATAATACTATATAATAATCTATAATATATAATATTATCAAACAGTAAATTTTTATAAATAATTCAAGGTTATTTTAACTCACCAGAAAGCAGGCTTTCATTTTTGCACAGGACTTTAAGATTGTCAGTTACATAGTGTCATTATGTTTGCATGCATAATATATTAAAAGATAATGCATTTTGAGTGAGTGGGTCATGAAATGTATTTAATTTAATGCTAGACTACTTTCTGTAGCAGTTGTCATTTATTAATATACCAACTCTAAATAAATGTGCATACATTTCCAGGAGGAAAAAAGTCTTTACAATTTTTTTATTGCTTAACTGGAAAGAGTATTTATCCTTCAAAACTGCGAACTCGTCCTTAAAATCCATTAATCAGCATGTTAGCCATCCATAGCAGAATTTTATGAAAAACATCATGCTAACCACACATTTGACAGACATGCTTCTTCAGGTAGAAATCTGTCTCCCTTGTTTAATTTATAATGAGCAAAGTACGTGCATCAGCAATCAAAAACTATTAAACTCTGTGAAAACAGTATCTGAACTTTGCATTTGGGCCTGCTGTTTATTTCTGAAAGAAGTCTAAGGAGGAAAATTATTGTTCCCAGGATGTAGGCAGTAAAAAATGCTGTCAGAATAGGCCTTTCCTCTTTTATAGTTCCATATTGTGTTGACTCTGTAGTTTACTGGATAGCAACTTAACTGATACAAGTTTCAACTCCTGTTATGGACACTGGACTGCCAATTGACATGGGCAAGTAATTTTCCATCTCTTTGGAAGAGTTTCTCTATCTGTTAAATGCAGACAATATTTTCCCTTTGTGTTTCTTTACAGTTACAAAACATCCATGCTTTCATTTTGATATTGACTAGTCTAGATCTAAATATATTACTGACCATGGGTTAATATCTTGTTAATTTGATGGGCAGACAGTTAGAGAAGCTATACAGTATCTTCTAAAATTTTATGTTGCTTATAAGTTGTTCTGTCTTGACATCAGCTGAACAACCAGTTTTCAGTAATTTCTAGAATAATTTGATTTACTATTATCCAACTTTCTTATAATATGATTTGTACAGATTAACGCCAAAGAAATTTAGTATCTTCTGTTTCCTCTTTTATCCATTTCAAAGCTGCTGCTAGAACAGATCCTATTTAGTGTCTGAATTGGAAGATAGCTGGATCTTAAAAACTGTCTTGTATGTAAATCGTGTTTCAACAGGCAACATGGTATGTAGATAATTTGAAAAATTATTTGATAGATATAATCTCCAATTGAAAAAAAAAAAAAAAAAGAGTTAGATAATACATGCAAAAGTGTCAAGGTAAGTAGAGGGAGGAAAAAAAAATCGGTAAAACATTTGCAATATTTTGAAGTACCTTATAGTGCTTGTACTGATGTGAAACCCTCATATGAATTGTACATACTCTAAGACAAAAACACAGTAATCAGTTCCAGGAAACAAAAGTCTTGAGATGTTCAGAAAAAAAATAAATCAAGGACAATATATACTTCAATAGGCTTTAAGTTTAATTACTTTTGCAAACATGGAATGTTTTAAACTGTAACTTTAACCTTTTTAATTATAACTTAAACTACAGAGAATAAATCTAAACCAGGCACACTACTGGGAAATGTCACTGTGAAATTTTTGCTTTCAGCATTTCAGCATTTCAGACCACTTTGCTGACTTAGTATTTCTTTTCTATCTATGTTGCAAGAGTTAGATCTTGTAATAAGAGGCAAATATATTGTACTGTCAGAAAGATTTTGCTTAATACAGCTTAGGGAAAATCAAGAAGAAGCAGCCAAACTGGGGTGAAACACAGCTACTAAATGCTATAGATTAGATATAAGAATAAACTGATTTAGGTACTTACATACGAAATTTATACAAACTGTTCTCTTTTTCATAAAGATAGCTCAGAAAATTTTTATTTTGAAAGGTTAGGTGTAGTATGCAAACTGATGAAAAATATTCATGGATTATGATTTGCAATGAAATAATCCTATGACCAGCTTTAGGATTGTAATTCTGCATGTAAGTCAGTCAGTAGACTCTATAACTGATTTCACTGATTTAATTTGTCAACATTTATGTTCAGATTTCATTTTCATTTGCAAATTACATTAATTTAGTGTCCAAATTCACAAGCAATTTTGCTCCAGTGTACCTGTGTTAACTTGTTCCTTGCATTGGATTCTGCTAATCAGATGTGATTTACTCTGTTAAATGACACATTGCTTTATCTATAATAACAAAATAAATTAAAAATTATAGGAATGAAAGAGAAAGGGAGGCAGTAAATTTAAAATTCATTTCTATTCACTTACTTGAGTGCATTTTTGATGTGTGCTTAGGGTTTAGACTTTCTCCAGATCATCATGGCGCAAACAGGTAGCACAATGATTTTTAAGTCTCTGTTGCCAAATGAAACCAATGGGAGTTGGCAATAAGACATTTTAAAAGTCTTAATAAAAACAGCACTGTTAGGCATCCAAGCACATTTTACAACCTGCTCATTGTATCTATGTCGCTTTTAAAAATGGAACTTGATTGCATACACTTAGTCACTGTTTTTGTTTGTGCATATACTAATCCGTAGTTAGTAAGACGCTGAAACCCATCCTTAGTGACTTGAATGTTCTGTTAGAAAAAAATTATATCACAACTATTTAGGACTAATATTGGTGATTTTTGTCATAGCGTGTTGCTGCACTTATTATTATTTTATTATTCCAAACACACACCACTGTATGCTTGTTTCTTTAAATTCTCTGTACAAATGTGGGTTTTAAACCATAGATTTTTTTATTCATTCCATAATAGTTTTGACATTTTTTTAAAAATACATATCCAGTAGGATTGACTGTAACTAAAGACTTTTAAAGGATAATGTGTTAGCTTTGCATATGGCACTTTCCTCATGCTTTTGTGTGTTATGACGTTATGTCTTAACAGCATTACAGATTTTTGTGTCACTGGAAGGCATAACAAGCAGAAAGAAAACTATTGTGTTGGTGTAGAGTATTTCTGTCATCTCGAAAAAAGTTCCGCAGCCATCTCACATGACATAGCACGGTGTGATTAAGACCAGGGGCTGCAGAGGCCAACTTCAATTGTATATAAAATGGATTTGATGGACAAACTGAAATGTCTGCTTAGAACTATATTGATATATGGTCCAGATTTATGTGATAATATCCTATTTTGTGATAATATCCTAATGATAAATTGAAGAACAATGTAATAAACTGCATTTGTCAGGTAACATGCCGTAAACTACAATTTTGGAATGACATCAACTTTCCAAATTTAAGGACATAAGAATACATAGAGTAATCACTATTTCCCTGTGTCTTTGGGTTAAGGAAGGAAAATTATGGTTAATTTAGCAGAAGAGAGACATTATACAGTTGAATATTTAATGTCTTGCTAACAAAATATCTTAATTCTTCTTGAAGACATTTCTGTGCACTGAATGAGTACTCAAACAGTTATAGCAGGAATAAACAGGATATAGGGAGGTATCAATCCTGAATTTTAAAATGATCACAGATGACATAATAAAAAGCTATCTTATTTGAAAAGCTCCATGATGGTCCTGTTAAAAGAAGAATTTTATACTGGAATACAGGAAATTCCATCTCAACGTGAGGAAAAACTTCTTTACTTTGAGAGTGACAGAGCACTGGGACAAGCTGCCCAGAGAGGTTGTGGAGTCTCCTTTTCTGGAGATACTCAAAACCCACCTGGATGAGTTCTTTTCCAACTTTCTCTAGGTGAACCTGCTTTGGCAGTGGGGTTGGAAGGAGGTTGACTTCCAAAGGTCCCTTCCAAACCCTACCATTCTGTGATTCTGTGCTTGTACATCAAAAGGTAAGAAAGTCCAATTGTATATTCTGGCATAAGAAAACAAAATATTAGCTATTGCTTGCATAACTTGTTTTCTATGATTTCTATTAAACATGTAGTAGAATATATTATTTTTATTGTTACCCACGTGTGTTATGGTGGCAATGAGAGGTTTCAAATGTAAGATCAGAGTCACATTTTTTTAAGTACAGAACTAAAAGCATAGTAAGAAACAGCCCATACTGAAAGAACCTGAGTTTTAAATTAACATTGCAGATAATAGGTAGGACATACTATTTAGCAATGGGGATCTGAGCACAATAAAAACTGTCTGAAAAAGAGTAGTAGAATTGGGAAATGAATTATTATCTTCAGTTTGCAGCTTCAAGATCATCCATCCTTAAGATGTGATTATGACAAGATTTTTGAAACCTGTTTAATAATGACCTAAGTCACCTGTGGATTCAGCTGCTTTCTCTCATTATTGAGTGTCTTGAAAAAATAGGAGCATCAAGGATCCTATAGAAAGACATTTGGACTAATCCTCCCTTACTAATTTCTTATCAGGTACTTAAATATGTTAAATTATATGTAGATCACTACCTACAGTAATGTGTTAAGACAATAATGTGAAAAGAACATCCTGTAAGGATAAGGAAATCTGGAAATGGAAGCAGCTTTTCGAACAACTCCTCCTTACCAAGACACTAAGCTTGAGGAATGTGTTTAGGTAAAGCACTCTCTTTTCTAGAGCAGAGACATAACATATATATTCCAATAGAGCCCATGTATGCTTTATCTTCACTTTTGTGGATATGAAAACAAGAGGTTGATTATGAACAAGAAGGCTGTGTACAACTTAGTACTTTGATTGTACTACCTGAAAGTTTGACATGCAATATCCAAAATACAATGCATTCTTTTGCTAGGTTAAAATAGAAACATTGGAAACATTGTTTTAAATATGTTTCCTTTTTCCAAAAAGTTTGTTATAGTGCCTGGCCTGCGTGTTTAGTTTTGCTCCACTGGGATGAACTACGTAATGATTTGAGAAAGTACAAAATAACTATTTTTCAGAATGTATGATAGCCACAGAAAAGTCACTGAATAAACAAAAGTAAAGAATAAAGAAACAACAAATTTCTCCGTGTCTTTTAGAGAACCAAAGTGAAAACTGATGTTAATTCCTAATTTTTAATATTTTTAAAATGAATGTAGTTTCAGTAAAAATTTAACCGTAAAGCAGTGTGATTCCTGTTAAATCATGTGAATCTTGAATTTAATTTCTTTTTATTCATCATGCTGCATGTTTATCTACTTTTTTTCTTTAAAAGATACATTTACTGATAGTTAAAGAAAGGCTTCAGCCATTTAGATGATAATCGTTAATAGATTTCAAGTGAATGAAGCAGCATATTAAGTGAAATCATAGGATTCCATTGTATTGTCAGGTTTCTGAAAATATGGTGGTTCTGTTTTAATTAAATCAGTATTTTAACATCATATTCTTCCTCTTAGAAAATGAAAATCAAAGCTTCTCAGAACAAAAGATGTTTGAGAAATCTGGTAGATAAGCAGTCTCTCTGTTACATACACAGCCACCTGAACCTGGAAGATGCTAAATTAAGAGTATTCACTGTCTCACAAAATAAAATCTCTTCAAAGAGAGTGTTTGTCACTGTGATAGCTGTGAGATATGTAGCTGAAAAGCCTTGATTGAATGATACCAAGTTAGACTCTAATGGAGCTTTCAGTAGGCTTTTTCCAAGATATTAGGAAAAATATGAACATCCACAGCACTCAACATTGAGAATGTTGATATTATTCATAGCCTGGTAATTTTGTGAATAAATAAAAAAAGGTCTAAAATTAATGCATTATGTGTTCAGTTTTCTGAAAACAGGTTTTAATCCTATTAAATTTTCAAACATAATCTATAGTTTGAAGTTAATTTGCCAGATAAGACTACAGTGCTTAGCACTTCATTGAATTATCTATTAAGTTTATGATTGCTAAGAAGACAACTAGCCATAGCCACACACAGGACAGCACTTGGAATCAGCTTTATTAGTTCCAGTGGCTCCAATCACAGAAAAATAGGTAGAGGCAAATAAAATATTGTCCTTTATTTGGAAGTAAATAAAGATGGAATGAAAATATTGTTTTGCAATTTAAATTCCTGATGGTATATCTGGTCACTATCATATTGCATGTACTTTGTTCCTTCCCTGCCCTATGTAGCAAAAATCTAGAAAAAGAAGAGAGGATGATCAAAGACATTTCTATAGGAACTAGAGAGAGAATAAGTAAATTACACCATTCAAGATAAAAACAAGATAACTGAGGGTATTATGATAGAAATTTTCATAAATGCATGTGGCACAGAAAAGGGGAATAAGGTACTATTAATCTCTACTTTTATTCATATAAGAGATTTTTTTAAATTAAGTTGGTTTTTTTAAATAATATTCTATTAAATTGTGGAACTCGGATCTCATAGAAGGTTCATATGGAACTCTATCAGGAAGTTCTGAGAGAGAGAGAGAGAGGCTCCTTTTTTGATAAAAATTAAGTTATTTTTATAACATAAATATATGAAGGTGTAGAACATCCTACTTCAAGCAAGAAATAGATACTGTTAATTTCTATTTTCACCTGAAACTTTGAATAGATTATGACATTTACTGTTCTTTCAGAACAATTTTATTTTTCCAGGTAGTTTTCCACCTTCTCAGACAATAAGTTGCCACTACTGTACCTTGTTTCTGTGCTTATCGGTGATATATCAGGATGTTGCTGGTTTCTAGGTACCCTGGCTGCACTCCAAAGAGTCCAGCTGCACTTTTCAAGGGTGTTTCTGGTTCATAGGTCTAGTCCCCAATCTTGCAGTTTCAGGCTGGCGGGCCTTTCTCTGTCATTATTGTTCAGGAGACAATTTCTTCTGTTCAGTAATTTCCCCCTTCTAAGCCCTTTCTAACTGAACCCCTGTTCAGTAATTTCCCCCTTCTTCTATAGTCACTCACATCAACACACAAAGGTATTTCATCTGCATGCTTGAGTTAGTTGGAGGAAGGTCAGCTGGATTCTGTTCAGCCTACTGTGGAAGCTAATCTCAGGTAGCTCAGCTAGTTTAGTGACAAAGGGAGGTCAGGAACAATCTCACTTCTGAACCTAATCAAGAGAGAAGTTGTCCTAGGAGATCAGATAGCCTTGGCTGTCTTGGGCAGGGTAATGAGCAACCCAGTGTGACAAACAAATAACGTATGCTCTACTTAAACAGTAGTTCACCAAAGTGAAAATATGTCCAGTCTTCTTCCTGTGTGACTACCAGAAAATAAGTTATTGAGGAAATTATGAGTATGTCAGGAGGAGTGGAGGTACATATCTGAGAGAATTAAAAGTGGTAGTATGGAAACCCAGAGGGTGTGTACCCTATAAGTACACAAAAGGGTAGTGTGGAGTCTACTTCAATGACCGCCAGGAGCTCACAGCAGTAGTGCTGTACTACTCTTCACAACCTGTCTGAATTTGTAGCTGATTTCTCCCTTTCCCATTTTCTTTACATAGACATCTGCCATGTCCAACTACACAAAAAGTGTACGTTTAGCAGTGGAGCAAAAAAGCTCCTCTGGCCAAGATTGGAATTGGCATTTTGCATCAGATATTCCCATTTTCTTGCCTGTCCCATCCCTAGAAGGAAATATTACTTCTCACAAATTGCCATCAGTCTCCTCCATGACTCCTCATGGTCCCTACACTTATCATCTTTTGAACAGCCCTTGGAATTGTCTCACATTCACCATGTTCTGTGCTGCAGGTTCCCTTTTCCTTCCTTTGAGTGGAGGATTTCTAACACTTGGAGAAAAGAAAGTTCCACAATGTTTTGTGAGAGATCCAGAATGTATTCTGGAGTTTTTTCAGCTGAGCTAGATCTGTGTTAATAGTCACTTCTGGTGTTAACCTCAGAAAGAACAAGTAGTAGAAATGACAATAACTAATTTAAATTTTTCCTTAGAAACTATTTCATATGTTTTAAAAATATTTTAACAGAGATCATCTGTTCTTCCATGACCAAAAATCGCATGTTAAGGTTGAAGTATGGGAAGTCTAGTTAAGTTTTGGAGAAATTAACAGACTTATAGTTTCCTTTGCTGTTTTCATAGCATGGATATAACACATCGTTCCTGTAACACTGAAAATGTAAATCCACAGATGTAATGAGGTGTATTAAGACACATAAACCTCTGAAATAAAAACAGATTCTGTGGTCTTTTATTCCTTAGAATTTACTGCATTTTGGCTGTCCAAAATCTGACTGTGGAGAAAAAATACCACCTGGTGGCCTTGAAGAAAATGTTACAATACTCAAAACTTCGTAGGCACTGGTGCTAAACTGGTGTCTAAATCTTTTCTTGTGCTATATACAGGGAGAGCAAGTGAACATCTGGTCTTTAAACTATAAAATACTCCAAGGAAGGCTAACTTCTAGAATAGGAAAGGCAAAATATTTTTGTAATGTGAAAGACTAAGATACAGGTTCTTCCTCTGGAACCTGGCTATACGTTAGTAAGCTGCATTTACAGAGATAGTTCTTCCAGCTAGAACAACCTGTTACAGCCCTTCAGTGAAAAAAACTGAAAAAAAATTTAAATAATCAGCATTCAAAGAATTTGGCTGAACTTAAGTTCTCTGAAGAACTTTGGAAGGTCTTGATAGATATAAAAGTAATGGAAAACTTCAGATTTTTTTTGTTATTTTTAGTTTTTCCATCAACACTGGTAAAGGAGCTAGAATTAATTAACTGTATTATCTGCATATGCCTACAGTACTCTCTTTGTGTCCTATAATATTAAAAAAGATTGTCTTGGTCTTACCACAATTTCTTTTTATTTTCAATGTTCAGAATATCTCTATCATTATATCTTCTTGAGGGATATTCATATGTACTGTTAGCTAGTAATATTCACATTACTTAATTCCAGAGACACTATGAAAATCTGTGTGCTCACAGTTGTTGCTACAACTTGTTTTATTATATTTTGAAAGTATAAGGAATATCATTGTACAATGCAGCTTCATGCTGAATGCAGTACGTCTGTCACCTTCTGTAACAGAAAGCATAGGAACAAAAATGACCAAAAAACACTGTTGGTTTTGGAAAATGCTTTTCTTCACTGATTACATAAAATATCATGAAGCATCAGACAGTTCTATGAAGTCTGATACACACCATTGGGGTATGCATTTTTATTTTTGTCTCAGTGAGAATCAAGGGGTAATATTATAACTAATAACTATCCAAAGCTGTGATTGTTTTCAAATACACCCACACCATTAAGCTTTGGAGTTGGAATACTAACTAGATGAAGAAAATAAATTAAACTTGGAACCTAAAAATAAATCATATAATGAAAGCTGCGGTAGTATTTAGTAAATATTTTCAACTATTGATTAATCATACCTCTTTTAAGGTGTTTTTTATTTTTAATAATTTCCATTCCTGTTGTACTAGGAAGGATAAAAAATGAATTTTTCAAAGACGAAAACATTTTGAGGTTTTATTCTTTTATTAATGAATGTTTTCAAAAATCAAAATTCTGGAAGTAAATATATCTTGTTTAAACTTTTGCAATTGTGAATTCAAGAGTTTCTGTTTTGATTTTAGGTTCAGAAATATTGGAACAGGACAGTAGCAGAAGGGATAATTAAGCCTGTGGATCTGGCACTTACATTGTTTTTTTGCCCTGATACCACTATCACATGCAGATATGATATCATTCTCAGGGCTGTGGAAAGCACAAAACGTATAGTTTCCCCCTGACTCTCAGAGGAAATTCAGAGGTAACAAAATACCCAAAGATTAGGAGATATCAGTTTTGATTATATATACATATATGTTGAGGAAAACACAGTTGTAGAGAGTTCATTTTTTTGACTCACTATTTGAACTATTAAAAACCAAAGTACGGTTTTGCCTCTTAAAAGACAGAGGAAAAATATAGAATATAAAATTAAAAATACTTCTTTAATGTTAAGATTGTAGACCCATATACCTGGATTTTATTTAACATAAACTTTATCACTTTTAGTAGGCAAAAAGAAAATTCAGCTAATAGTGATCTACAGAGTGATGAAATTGTTAGTTTTGTTTTTCTGTGTAAGGGAAAAATGTAGAGAGATAAGCAGTGTTCAAAGATCAGTTTCTCACCATTTGTTCCTAGAAAAAGCTTATAACTGATAAACTTCAATATGCCCAGTTGATTTAAAAAGACTAATAAAATTATACTTTAAATTTCATTTTTTGAAAATATAAAATTGAAGATATGTATACATATCTTCTCTATGCTAAATAACTTCAAGTCTAATCTGTACCTTTACATTTCTATATCATGCAGAAAAAATGTCCAGTTTCTCTGATCTTGATGACAGTGAAATTAGAAAAAATGTTCCAGGCAGTGATCATGTAATTACTTTTTTTAAAATCTAGTTTATATTACTGTATTATTTTATCTTTGTTTTGTTTGTTTGTTTTATTTTTCTGCAAATATGTGTATGACCTTTTTATTTCATGGTCAGCCCTTGTGACAAACTTTGTGTTACTTTGCAATCGGCATGTTAAAAAAAAAAAAAAAAAAAGCACAACCAAACTAACAACTTCTAAATACTGAAATATTGCCTTAATTGCAGTTGCCTTAATTGCAAGATGTATCATCTGTGGAATAATTTCAAGTTAAAATATAGTTTGATATAATATACTCTTGTTCTGTTTCAGTCTTTCTTGTTGCTCTCAACACACAAAAAGAAGTGGAAAATAAAGTAGTTCTTGTTTTTGTCAATAACATCATAAGATACTTTCATGTAATTTTTCCATGTTCTTTAAAAAGAAAACTAGCAGCAGTAGATTTTTTTTTTTTTAAGTACTCATATTCTGCTGGAAACATGAGTCTGTCTTTGTATGCAAAGGACTGAGCCACAAGGCTCTTATCTATCTTGTTTGTAGCAGACAAAGTGTGACAAACAGACGTTTTAGATTCCCATCAGTCATTTTAGGAGCAAGGTACTACTTATACTCACTTGCCAAAGAGCCAGATGACAAATAAGCATTCCATTACAGAGAAAACTACCACATCCATCAGCCAGTTTGGAGTACTATAGTATTTCTTTCATTTTTTTCCATATTGGCAAAAAGACAACTGTGTGGAATCCACCCTTATTTAAAGGTGCAGCTTACAGTAGTGTGAAAGGGAATTTAAAGATGAAATAACATCGCTTATTTTTTAATTTTCATTTATGAATGCTAGTGGTGTAAAGAGGGTGGAGGATAAGAACTCCTGATTAATTCAATAAAAAGCTGCAAAATATGTAAAATACACTAGAGTTACAGAGTGGAAAACTTCCATCCTCTTCACTCCCACCCTTCTGCCCCATTAACCACTTGGGTTATTGATTCTCATGGTTTCAAATCAGATTTAGTACATAAACCTCATCAAAGTATAGTAAGAGGAATGTGAGGTTCTTCCATCTCCAATAAGTCCTCATTTCAGGGGCAGTCCTACAGTATAAAATTTATTACCATTGAAATTCATTTAATACTATTTATTTGCTCCTTTGGTTTTCACACACTTATAGACTCATAGAATTGAATCATAGAATTGTCTAGGTTGGAAGGGATCTTTAAGATCATCTAGTCATCAACCTAACTCAGATTAAAAAACCGTCACTAAGCCTTATCACTAAGAGCTATGTCAACCCGTCTTTTAAATACCTCCAGGGGTGGTGCCTCAACCACTTCCCTGGGCAGCCTGTTCTAATGCTTAATAATCCTTTCAGTGTACAAATTTTTCCTAATATCCAATCTGAACCTCCCCTGGCACAACTTGCGGCCATTTCCTCTTGTCCTATCGCCTGTGACTTGGCAGAAGAGACTGAACCCCACCTCTCTACAACTTCCTTTCAGGTAGTTGTGGAGAGTGATAAGGTCTCACCTCAGCCTCCTTTTTTCTAGGCTGAACAACCCCAGCTCCCTCAGCTTCTCCTCATAAGACTTATTTTCCAGAGCCTTCACCAGTTTCATTGCCCTTCTCTGGACCCGCTCCAGCACCTCAATGTCTTTTTTGTGGTAAAGGGCTTGAAACTGGACCCCTCGTCCAGATCATTGATAAAGATGTTAAAGAGAACCGGCCCCAATACCACGCCCTGGGGAGCACCTCTCGTGACTGGCCACCAACTGGATTTAACTCCATTCACCACCACTCTCTGCGCCTGGCCCTCCAGCCAGTTTTTAACCCAGCGGAAAGTACTCCCATCCAAGCCATGGGCAGCCAGTTTCTTCAGGAGGATACTGTGGGAGACTGTGTCAAAGGCCGTACTAAAGTCCGGGTAAACAACATCCACAGCCTTCCCCTCATCCACCAAGCGGGTCACAGTTATGTAAAATTGCATCTGTCTGTGTCATAATGTTATTATGAAATACTGGTTTCAGTTGTTCAAACTTACGAAACTTACACCCTGCTTCAAGGCAAGCTAATTTATTTTATCCTGGCTATTACATTTATACTTCATAAGTGTCACAGGCCTCTGCAACAGCTACTACACAAAACTGCTACATAGCATTGGGAGAAAAGGAAAACATTGAGAAAAAATAAATTAGCTATCTCGAATATTCTTCTCCTAGGTTTCATCAAATATCAAGAGGCGTCAAAAGTTTCTTTTCACTAAAAGTAGAAAAATATTTATCTTTTTATATAGTTATTTTTTTCTGAGGATCCAATATTACGTGCAAGAGCATTTTCCATATCTATTTTAGTTTTGAGAGAATGTCAGTACTATGACACTCAATAGCACTTAGTCATAATTATTCTTATCTCTTGAAAATTTAGAAATTTATGACAATATACTTTGCATTAAGTCATTTTGTAAAATTATTTATACTGTTACTGAAAGAATTTTAAAAAACAGCAAAAATATTATGTCTGAATAGATGATGGAAATACCTTCCAAATATGACTGATTGGCTTTTGTTTCTACTAGAAAGTAGAGGTAAAAACTGAATATAGCAATACAGTCACCTTGTTTTCATTCAGACTTTTAGTCTTCCTCCTCCTTTATTTATTAGAGTTATTGCTATGATATTAAATCATTTTTCCACAATGTCATGGATTGAAATGAGTAAATGCAATGGGAGATGCAGAAATATAACAAGTTAAATTTTACTTTATTCTATGCAAGCTTGTACTTACAAACTGCATCCTTAAAAATTCTGTGAGTGCTGAATGCTAACTGAAGGCTAAAGGGATTCTAAGATCTATCTGATACAGGAAACACGTTTTCTGATGAGATTTCAAAAGAGATGATATGGTATTTTGTAGGCAGGCAGTTCCAAAGGACAGAAATTCACAGAAGACTTCCACAGCAATGCCAGTAAAATTATACTAAATCAGACTGGTCAAATTGAAGGATTAGTGAAAAAGCCAGTCTGTAGGGGGTTGAAAGAAAGGAACTTGTGGATTCTACTTGATCCTTAGAGGTTAAGGGACTAAATTGAAGGTGCTTATGTTATTGGACTGTTTCAGAAGGCAGATGCTAGAGTTCAAGGAAGTAAAACTTGGCAAAGTCAAATGTATTTTTTTCTCACTAGATCAAATGATGACTCTGTCAATGGAAATTTTAGGTGTAGTGTCAAAACAATAAGCAGTACTATTTGTACTAGAATAAAAATAAACCTGTGGAAAAGAAATATACAGAGTTAAATCTAATCATCTAATCTTAAAATTAAGGACAGTGGTCCCAGCTGAGTGATACTTTGATATGTGATAGCATACACTGAAACTTTCTGGTGTTTTACACAGACACACTTACAGGACTAATTGTGAATTAACACACAACAATAGGAGAATAAAGTTCTTAAAGAAATGAAAATATATTTGGAGTGATTTGTTTTCATTCTGGTTTTGCATTTCATCTACTTGAAAAAATACTTTCATTTCATTTTCTTTTAAAAGCAGGATAATAGTCACACTATAAATATTGTTTTCACCAAAAAAAAAGACCAGACATCAGAATGGAAGAACGATAAAGATCTTAGACAGTATTTAAAATATAACGGATTTCAACATGGCTTCCCCATTAAATTTTTTATATTATTAGAATTATCTTGTTTTATTAAAGGAAAGTATAAAAGCAAAAGCCAGTATTACAGTGGGATCAAGCGCACCCTCGGTAAATTTGCAGACAACACCAAGTTGGGCAGGAGTGTCAATTTCCTTGAGGGTAGGAAGGCTCTGCAGAGGGATCTGGACAGGCTGGATTGATGGGCCAAGGCCAATGGTATGAGGTTCAACAAGGCCAAATGCTGGATCCTGCACTTGGGTCATAACAACCCCATGCAGCGCTACAAGCATGGGGAAGAACAGCTGGAGAGCTGCCGGGCAGAAAAGGACTTGGGGGTGTTGGTGGACAGCCGGCTGAACATGAGCCAGCAGCGTGCCCAGGTGGTCAAGAGGACAAATAGCATCCTGACATGGGTCAGAAGTAGCATGGTCAGCAGGACTAGGGAAGTGATCGTCCCCCTGTACTGGGCTCTGGCGAAGCCACACTTCAAATACTGTGTTCAGTTTTGGGCTCCTCACTACAAAAAAGACATTGAGGTACAGAGCAATGAAGATGCTGAAGGGTCTAGAGCACAAGTCTTATGAGGAGTGACTAAGGGGGGGGTTGTTTAATCTGGAGAGGAGGAAGCTGAGGGATGACCTTATTGTGCTCCACAACTACCTGAGAGGAAGTTATAGTGAGTTGGGTGTCAGTCTCTTTTGCTAAGTAGCAAGTGAGAGGACAAGAGGAAATAGCCTCAAGTTGCACCGGGGGAGGTTTAGATTGGGTATTAGGAAAAAATCTTCACTGAAAGGGTTGTCAAGCATTGGAACAGGCTGCCCAGGGAAGTGGTTGAGTCACCATTCCTGGAGGGATTTAAAAGATGTTTAGACGTGGTGCTCAGGGACGTGGTTTTGTGGTGGACTTGACAGTGTTAGGTTAATGCTTTTATTCAATGATCTTAATGGCCTTTTCCAACCTAAATGATTCTATGATTCTGTGTGTGTTCTAGAATCTTTTAAAGCCCTTTATCATTTTGATTTTTATATTTTCTCAATTTGAATAGGAAAAAATCCCTGTAATATTGGTTTTTTGCTACTGATAAATTGGTGTTGTGCCACTTCCAGAATCAAACAGCTCTGTACTGAAATTATGCCACTTTAAATAAAATGCTGTTAGGTATTATGGGTACATTTTTAAAACCTATAAGAAATCATTTGTGATAATTAGTGACTGCATAATCTGTTCAGCCAAAAATTATTAGTATAGAGAGTCTATATCTCCTTTCTGTGTATAAATTGCAGTAGATTGAGATGAAAATGTACCATCTGCCGATTTCTTTTTCCCTAGAAGCACTATTATGCATAGACACCAATAAAATAGCTGCAGCAAAGGTGAGGTACCAGAGAGCAAGTTCAGCTAACTGTTGAATTCTAGCATCTCTCAGCATAGTCAAGGAGCCCAAACACTAGTTAGACAGACAAAAGAGAAAAAAGTTCACAGTGAAGGTCATATAGTCATCAGTAGAGTGAGCAGTTTTTGCTAATCGATCTACAGAAACACTTACATGCATGGATGCCTTTAATAGCTGTTTCAGCACTAAATATCATCTGCTTAAAATCATACCCAACCACAGAAAGGGACTGCAATAATAACCATTGTTCTTATGTGAAAGAAAAAATGTCTGTCATGAGAAAGGACCCAAAAAAGTCATGTAAATAACGTCTTTCTTTTACGTATTTGAAACAAGCAGATACATGCAAACATTTGGTGATTACACTATTTTATAATGTATCAAGGAAACACGGCATCCCAAAGAAAAAGGGTTGGCACCCTCTATGGCACTGTTTCTCCCTGCAGTGTACCTGATCTTTCTCTCCCTGATCTTTACTTCCTTTTTTTGCTTGTATGACTTCAGCATCTTGGACATGTGTAAACTCAGGAAGGCACTGAAGTGTGCAGTCTACAATGAATGAAAAAGCTCATTATATTTAAGCAATAACATGCTTTTTACATATTGGTTCACACCAGTGAGCTTGACAGTAGAGTTTTCAGTCATCTTTTCATTTGGAAAAGACTGCAGAAGAGAGGGGAGTACTGTGAAGTTTATTTTTACCTTTGTAGTCTAACTTATTACTGTGAAAAGTAGATAACCTGTTTATAAATATGTATGAAAATTCATGAATGTTTTATACAGTTTCCATACTTGAAAAAGCATTGAAGAGAATCACTGATACTCAGTGCTTGCGGGTACTTGCCATATGGTAGTTGTGATCAGAGGTTTTCCACAACTTTCAAAACAATGTGACTTTTCCATACTGGAGATAGCATCCTCTATTCACTTGGTTTCACGGTTGTTTTACTGCTTCTCTGAGGATAAGTTTGTCCCTGGTAGCTGGCACATTCTTTTCTGCTGCGGACATTTTTGGATGCTATCAGAGAACATAAGTTTCTGCTTTAAAGTGCAGAACGATGTGGTTTTTTGTACCTGCTAATACTTATTTTCAGAAAAAAATAAAATAACATCTGAATATACATTATTTTTATATTTGTTTATTTTACACATTAGAGAGAATTTTTCACATTTGCACGCAAGTATTACACATTTAAAACTTAAAGTCAGCTGAACTATGTTCTGAGAAAAAAACAACACAAAACAATAAGAAAAACATTATTAAATATTATCAGCCTTCACCATGTCTGCTGATCTTTCTTGTTTCCTGAATCATGCACTAAAATATAATCTACAATTAGGTGAATATTATAAAATATTTCAGTCAGTGTTTGTGCCTGAAGTTATTTGCTGCTTGTAAAGGTGAATAGGGTTTCCACTATTGGAATTGTACTATTGTGTACATACTCCACTATTGTGAATTGTATTCACAGTTGTCTTATGTGATGCTAGGGTTTACACAGCAGTCAATAATGAAAAGAAAGAGGAGAAAACTGTGTTCTTCTAGCTAGTAAGTCCATGCTTGAAACTTCAAATTATTTCCTATGTAACAAAATACAATGGTATTTTTTCCCCCCTTTTTTTTAGTTACCTTTCCAGTAAATATTCTTGGAAACAATGAACTTCACCTTTGTTTCCCAGCGTTTCTTTTTAAGAAATGTGCTAATAGTAACGTTTCAGAATCCTGTATTTGATTGATTTCTGTAACGACCTTATCTTATATTCACGTATCTTATTTTCATATTACATTTGTAAATACATAACACTTATGTAGGGAACATTATGTGTAACTATAAATATGACATCTATAAAAAGATTTAAGGGAGTTTTTTCCCCTAAACTATTATCAAGTTTGGTGGTCTTTTACAATATTGCCACAGCATTTGTAGGCAAGGGTAGAGCAACAGATGTCGTCTACCTGGACTTATGCAAAGCATTTGACACTGTCCCACATGACATCCTGGTCTCAAAATTGGAGAGACATGGATTTGATGGGTGGACCACTCAGTGGATAAGGAACTGGCTGGATGGGCACACTCAAAGGATTGCAGTCAATGGCTCAATGTCCAAGTGGAAACCAATGATGAGTGGTGTTCCTCAGGGGTCGGTACTGGAACCAGTGCTGTTTAACATCTTTGCCAGTGACATGGACAGTGGGATTGAGTGCACACTCAGCAAGTTTTCTGACAACACCAAGCTGTGTGGTGCAGTTGACACGCTGGAGGGAAGGGACGCCTTCCAGAGGAACCTGAACAGGCTTTAGAGCTGGGCCCATGTAAACCTCAAGAAGTTCAACCAAGCCAAGTGCAAGGTCCTGCACGTGGGACATGGCAATCCCAGGCACAAATACAGGTTGGGTGGAGAATGGATGAAGAGCAGCCCTGAGGAGAAGGACTTGGGAGTCTTGGTGGATGAGAAGCCCAACATGAGCCAACAATGTGTGCTGGCAGCCCAGAAAGCCAAACCACCATGGGCTGCATCAAAAGAAGTGTGACCAGAAGGTCTAGGGAGGTGATTCTGCCCCTCTGCTCCACTCTGGTGAGACCCCACCTGGAGTACTGTGTCCAGCTCTGGAGCCCTCAACACAGGAAGGACATGGACCTGTTGGAACAAGTCCAGAGGAGTACCATGAAGATGATCAGAGGGCTGGAACATCTCTCCTATGAGGACAGGCTGGGAGAGTTGGGGTTGTTCAGCCTGGAGAAGAGAAGGCTCCAGAGAGACTTTATAACAGCCTTCCAGTACCTGAAGGAGGCCTACAGGATAGATGGGGAGGGAGTTTTTATGAGGGATTGTAGCAATAGGACACGGGGTAATGGTGTTAAACTGAAAGAGGGGAGATTTAGATAAGATCTGAGAAATAAATTCTTTACTGTGAGGGTGATGAGACAGTGGAACAGGTTGCCCAGAGAAGTTGTCGATGCCCCATCCCTGGAAGTGTTCAAGGCCAGGCTGGATGGGGCTTTGAGCAACCTGCTCTAGTGGGAGGTGTCCCTGCTCATGGCAGGGGGGTTGGAACTTGATCTTTAAGGTCCCTTCCAACTCTAACCATTCTGTGATTCTATGATTCTATGATCTATGCTTGGAAGATACAATATGATCTATAATAAGTTATATGAAATAGTGACCTTATATTTATCCCACTGCTGAAGATGTGTCAGTGGTTTAACAAGTATTTTCATATCAGGAATGTTTTATTATATGATCACATTTACTGCAACAGTTGTTGAAAATAGAATTGTAGTGTCCTGTTGGAGAAAAGCAGGTTGAGGGGAGAACTCATCACTCTCTACAACTACCTGAAAGGGGGTTGTAGTGAGGTGGTTGTCAGCCTCTTCTCCCAAGTAATGAATGATAGGACAAGAAGAAATAGCCTTAAGTTTCAGTAGAGGAGATTTAGATTGGATATAAGGAAAAAAAATATTCACTGAAAGGGTTTTCAAGCATTGGAACAGGCTACCCAGGGAAGCAGTTGTCACCGTCCCTGGAGGTATCTAAAAGATGTGTAGACATGATGCTTAGTTTAGTGGTGGACTTGGCAGTGTTAGGTTAACAGTTGGACTCTATAATCTTAAAGGTATTTTCTATACTAAATGATTCCATGTTTTGATGATTCTAAGTTCACTACTCCAATGCTAAATCTTATAGAAATAATTTGGAGTTTCCAAGAGTAACTATGTTTTTGAAGCTTTGGGTACAGGACTTCTGTAACCTACAAAAAATATCTGTTTTATTTAAAATTATTAACCTTGTTCTATTTTTATGAAAAACTGAAAATTTAACAAACACTTTTAAGGGCCTAATATTTACAGCAAAATATCTGTCACTTTTAAAAAAGCGAGTGATGTCTATATTACTATAGACTTGAGAAAAAAAAGGTTCTAGGAGAAAGTTCAGTAATGCTGAGGTATCAGAGACAAAAACTGTAAAAGTGTTTTCACTGTTACTTAAGATTTTAACAAACCTGACTAACAAACCTGACTATGATTGCTATAGCTAACAAAGTCTTACAAATTCCTGGATTTTGGTATTCCTGTATTTTGGTATTCATATGATCTCACCTTGTAAAATATGTGTCACAGAAAAACACTAAACATCTTTTTTTCTTAAAGAAGAGTAGAGCTTTTATATGTAAAAGATAGCTGGTGTTACAAAAATACCCCCATTTCAGTAGAGGAGTATTAAAAGAAATGTTTTTTTTTTTTCTTAAAATGCTTTCCTTTCTTTTTTTCCTTCCCTTTTCTTTTTCTGACTGTTCTTCATACCTCATTCATGCTTTTTTTTGTTGTTGTTTTTGGTGTTCTTACTATGACAATAAGTTGATTTCTCACAGAAGTTGGAAGATATTTGTGTGTCATGTGAGTGTGAAATACTCATTTCTTATGATCACTCACTTCCTGAGTTCCTCTGTTTCTCAGTAACTGCAGTGACTATTGACACAGATAGTACAGTAATGAAAGAGCATTTTGTGGTTACCTGTGTAATCCATACCACAAGGTAATTAAAAATGTTTTGTCTCAATTGTAGTTAAGAGTTTGGTTTTGAAGAACTGGATCAATCCAAGGAATATGATAACATGGGATTCAGCACTGTGTTGTGTGTAGCATTGACTGAGAGACGCTGAATTTGCATTTCCCATTGAATTTAATTTGTCTGAAGTTATGTTCTGCAGCGACAAAATTTACATACTTTTTTCCAATCATCTTTTCATACTTCAGTCTGCTACCCAACTACCATCAGCTTGGCCTGATGTATCAAGAAATGTTATTTATACTTTTGAGAGCTCTCTCTGCAATCTGTATGACGAGAAAAAATATTTTAAGTATTTGCTAACCTCTGTATAGTTAACTTTGTAACTCAAGCACTTACACCATGTTTGGTTTGCTATAATTTCTCATACAATGCAGTGTTTATGCAATTTTCTGGAGCTCAAACACTTACAACAGAAAGCATAGTAGTGCTAATAACCATATAAATACTTGTATCAGGTCACCTGCATTCCGCTGGAATTAACTAATAATAGCAGGACTATCATGGTTATTTCCTACTAAATTAACATCATCTTAATTGTGTGGACAGTAGTTTACTGTTTACTGGTGGAAAGACAGTATTGCAAGCACTGTCAGGCTTAGGCCCTTAAGCCTAAGCCACATGATGGGAGGGATCTCAGATACCCTGATTAAATCCCTGACAAATGTTTAAGAATATATCTTTCTCCCCAGCCCCCATATCTAAGCACAAAAGCTGTCGTCATGCAACAAACTGATGAAATCATTTAGACAGCTGGTCTGCAAGTCAGCAATTTTCTTCTTTATACGTCTGGTCAACCATTACAGCTATCACACAGTCGCTTTAAAATTGGTCTTGAACACTTCTAACAGCAGAGTTGATGCAGCAAAGAGATTGGCATTAGTTTTCCACTAAATATTTTTTTATTTCTAAGGTTTTGAAGTGCATGATGAGTTCTGTGGTGCCACGGCTATGTTACCGGCCTTTTTGTTGTCCTGTCTGTCCTTGATTTATTCAGATAGTAAATGTCAGAGTTAATGAATGTAAAATCATGTTGATGTTTCTAAAATAGGAGAAGTGGCAGTAATTGTATTTGAACATGCTCTTACTGGACATTCACTAATACTAAAAATAAGTGAGAGGAAAAGGTAAACTCATTAAAGAAATTCAGTGTAATCAAAGTTTAATAGCTACTAGAAAGGATTATACAGTTTCTTACTCCAAAGACTGTATAAATTGGCTTAGCTACTTAATTCCTTATAAGCCCATTGTCACTAGCAGTCCTGAATGGAAACTTGAATTTTGTCTGCACTACTCAGCTCCCCACCCCTATAACTTAAGATTTCTCACAAAAATCTATGGTGTTCCAAATGTGGCTCACAGAGGTGAAATGTGAGGAGTGGGAAAGAAAAGAAAAAAGTTAAGCTGGTAATTCTCTCTAGTAAAATAATTCTCCAAATTTTCTGTTTCTGTCATAAATAATATTCCATCACATTTCTGTGAATATGGATAATTTTGAGCTGACAAATAAATACGTGAAAAATGAAGAACTTCATAATTGGAAAAAATAATTTGGGTAAAGTATGCGCCCACGAAAAAAAGGAGACTAGAATCATCAGTCCTTGAACAAGATGGAATTGAATAGATCGTATTGACTTGAGTAATAGACTTAAAACCAAAAGCATGTCTTTAAAACAAAGCCTTTGTAGAAAAAAATGAAAACTAACAGATATAACAGTGAAATGTTCTCCTCAACTGGAAAGGAATAAGAAGACATGCCTCTTACACTTTCCTTGAAGGTGGTCATTAGGGATCATTATAATAATGATTTTGACAAAATATTGCAGACTGGTATACAACAGGTCTCCTGAATATATGTCTTCTGTCTTTTGATCCTTTCAGTTACAGATTTAGATTTTTTAGACCTCTGTATTTTTCATGTAAAATGTTATAATTAGGACTCATTTCCTTTTCTTGTCTTTTCCTCTTGGACAAAAGCTCATTTTTCTCAAGTGACATTACAGCCTGTGCTATGGATTCCAGCAAAGCAGACACAGATGGGCTCTAACTGCAACACATTGTCGCAGGAGCATTCCTCATGCCTTTGCAGAACAGGTTTAATTGAAAAGCAGTAAGAGACATTTTTTCATTTAACTTGCAGTTGCAAGCAAAGGTGACATCAATGAAAATTCATCCTCTGTTACTCAGATCAGAGGGAAGATCTGGTGGATTAAAACCCAAAATTAGAACAATTGTGGCTAGTGTTATTGTACTGGAAATATGTTTTCTGAAGCAATCAATAATGGGCAATATTAGAGAACTGTGCTTCTAGTATTTTTGTCTTAGCTCTTCAAATCTGATTAATTTGTGCTGCTCAAAGGTAAATAAAAAACCACACCAAACAACCCAATCCCAAACTAACTTCAAAATGTCCATACAAGGTTTACTTGTCAGTTTGGTTGATACTAAATCAGTAAATTTTATTAATGCTTTCAGTTTCACCATAATACAGCACATACAAGGTAAATACCAAAGTATTTGCTTAGAACAGAGGCCTCCGAAACATTTTGGTTTTTTCAAACACTTTATTATGTGCTCAAAATGACACACATAATTCTCTATGTCCTTTCTTCAATCTCTTAATGGTTGTGATCTTCTCATCTTACTAACAGCCAATAAATGACTTTGGTTAAAGATGGCTGAAAAAGTTATGTAGTGCTGGGCCAGTTCATATCAGCTTTGGGAGGTTTAAGACATAAATTCTTGGTTAAAGTTAAAACTAGATTAATATTTTACGAAAAGCATTTTCCATGTATTAAAATTTGTGTCTGTGACCCTCCACAGCATGAATATAATTGCACTGCATGCAATTGTGTGAATTCTTTGATGTCCTTGTGGTGGCCAAAATATACTCCTTGGAATCAATCTTTTTAGGATGTTTTGATTTTAAGCAAATAAACAAATTAAGTAAAACTTTAAATGCTGCCTTACTGAATTTTCAGACAATTTTATACCAGCCTATAGTTGGTATAACATAGGCAGAGAGAATTTTTTGTTCTATAAATGTGGTTCCTAATCTGTCTCTGTCTATAATATTAATTTCATGATGCTATTTTTATAAGAACACTTGCATCCTGTGAGACAGCAGTTTGGAAATCCTCTGAGTATTCATAGCTACAGGGTGCATTCATAGCTGCAGGTAGAGGAAGAAAGACATCGGAGATAAACTGGAAAGCATTCACCTAATTCTCAAGAAGAATATGCAAGTTGATTTGGTCATTGCTTAGTTTAATGTAGAATTTTACATCTAGAACTTTCAGAAAATATAAACTATACATTATTATTATCTAGGGTCTTGATGGATTGAAGAGTAAACTTGGTAGTTAGGAAATCCGACACCTTCTGTGGGAACATATAATTTTTAACAATACATGCTGGAAAAAAACTTTCTCTCCAGAACAAGTTATCTGATGGAGAAAGAGGGACATGCACATATAGCTCAGTTTAGAGTGTTTACTGAAAAGAAGAATGTGAGGAAAAAGGTTCCTGCTTGGCTTGAAACTGAAACCCATTTTCAAGAGCCAGCCCTAAGCTTGTATTACCAGCTGTTCTCTCTCTTGCTCATTGTCTGAATTTGCACCAAAACGTTGTAGAATCTCACCTTCCACTTCAAGATGAAATACATTTATCTCTGTTTCCTCTATATTATGATAGAGGACACTGTCTACTTAAGTGGCCTGCTACAATAGTCCAAAGGTTGCATCAGAACCTCAGTTATCTTGTTTAAAAACATAGGAATATTTTCTTGAGAACTGACATCTCTCTAGAGGTAAGAAGAAATTAATGGAAAGTAATGTCTTTGACAGATGAAAAAAAATTTCCTTAATAACATATCAGACACATCAGTGTCTGTTACCTAACTCCCAGGAATACTCCAAATGATTGTGGTTGCCCTTTAAAAAGTGCAAGATAATTCACAAAAGCTTACCATGAAAGACAGGTAAGCAAGCTGATTGCAGAGAATTCAGGTAGACAGTGGATTTTACCACCATTAGTCTGTTCAACTCTGCTGTTAGGACATTTCTGCATGGGAAGTTAATGCAGAATAGCTTGTGTTCCAGTAAACTGATATCCTAGCTTATTGTATAGTAATTCCCACAGTCAGACAAGCTCTCAGTGAGGACTGACTTACTTTGTATGAAAGGGTTTTTGATAGACATATTAGTCCAAATGTGTTGGGATAGTTTTGTGGTTTTTTTTTTTTGTTTGTTTGTTTGTTTTTTCTGTTAGGGTTTTTTTCCTTTAAGTTCACACAAACCACAGTAAGCCTAGAGTTTTTTTACTGTGTTTGATGGCAGTCCTATGACATAGTAAGAGTTAACTTGATCAAACGTGTCATAACAAACCATTTGTACTACTCTCAGGGAAACTCAATGCAAATTATATAAGTCCCCCTATGGCACTAAACAGCATTTTACATGGTTGAAATACTGCAGATGGTGCTCAAGAAGGGAAAAAAAAAAAACCAACCCTAAATAAACTGTATAATTTTGCAAATTAAGAAGAATGCATGTTGATGATGTTTGTTTGGTTGGCTGATTTTTTCTTTTTGCATGTTTGGACCAACAGCAACAAAGCTGTACTAAGTGACCGCTTTCTGTAAAATCTTTAAAATGTGATTTATAAAGTGAGGGAAAAGGAAAGGAAAATAAGATTATGCACCAACTGTACAAAAAAAAAAAAAAAAGAAACAAAACTGTAGTATGTGTCAATATATGCTTATAATGCATTTAGATTTTTTTACATCAGTATTCAGAAGCAAAAAAGGAGACTGGAATGCATAGCTTGCAAAGAGAAAATTGTCAAGTATTTGAAAAACTAAATCTTGAAAAATGAGTTTTGAAGAATGACTGCTGTAATTACTGGTGGGTTCATGCTTTCTGAATTCCATCATGCACTTTACTATATATATTTTATTTTTATTAGTTTTATGTTATGCTCGTTGCTATTTTCACACATTACAACACTGTGATGCCATCATTTTTTCTTCCTACTATATCTGCAGAATTCCCCCTTTCCCTTAGCAGGCAAAATGTACCATTTACTCCAAGGACGCTAATAACATCACTGCTGTTAATCAACTACTGGGAAACTCCCATGGGATCAGCATCCAGCCCAAAAAGCTGTAACTAAAAGTCACCTGCAGGACACCTGGCCACCCTTGAAGTGGTTGTTACAATATGTTAACCCCTCCTTCTGCTCTCCCATCAGGCCAAGCCTCAGCTAGTATATTTCTTTTTAGTGGCTTCTTTAATTTAAGAGGCATAAGATGCTGCAATTGGTATGACTTGCATTGTCCCCTGCCCACCCTACTTATAATTATTTTTCTAGCTATATGCATGCTAGTGTATAGCTATGCTATTTTTATTGTCTTAGCTTCTCTACAGGTTAAGTAGTGAAAGTGCCCTTCACATTCTGCTTACTTGATTATTAATAGGCAGATGACAAAAAATGTTTTAACTACATGCATCTTATATATAGAGCTGTCAAAAATAGTCTTTTGTTTTTTAATTCTCAGATCCTAATTTACTCCTACAGTTTTGCCTTCATACTTGAGATAATTTTAATTTCTTCTGATCTTGTTGATGCTTCAGAAAGTTTTCTTACAATTTAATGTTAGGTTGTTTGATATTTCATGATAATAGCTGATTCAGCTGTTTTAAATAGGGCGATGCTTATAACCACTATCTCCACTTGCATGTAATTGTAGGTTAAGTGTTATGGTAATACCTCGGAATTTACATTCCATCTTGTTGGATCTTCCAGGCTTTTTTTCTAGTTTCCCTGTTTAATTGAATTCTGTTTTTCTTATGGTGAACATTAATCTTGGTCAGTACTGTCTTACCTCTACTATGTCTGTCCTGTATACATGGTATATTCATGCTTTATTGAACTAAAACATAGCTGTTTGTTCAGGATTTTTAGGAAAAAAAGGTCTATTAACATGGTATATAATAATATAATAATAATATAATATAATATAATATAATATAATATAATATAATATAATGTAATGTAATATAATAATATTTTATCTTGACTTTGATGTAATTTGCTTTTGCTAGTATTACCACCTGAAATTAGAATTGAAGTGCTGGTCTGATCCATGCCTCTAGAATGACTGATGAGATCCTTATCGCTGGGTTGTCGTGTTGTTTTTGTTGTTTCAGGCTTCAGTAAAAGCCACATTTCTTAGATGGCTAATACTGGGTTTACCATTGCAGTGTCACATTTGAACAGCATGCTGTTCCTGTGAACATTCACCAATTTTTCTCTTTAAAATCCTTTCTCTATGTTTTAATTCTGTATGACATCATTCTCTGAAGTAAAACCTCTGTATATTCTTCGCAGCCCCATCCTGCCAGTGCTTGTATATCTTTACTAAAACATGTTGATAAAAATCCAGCTCCATAAATGCCCACAATGCATCTCCACAAGACATTAAATAAACCTTCCAACACAAATTTAGGTTTTGTGAGAGGCTTATGAATTGTTCTTCAAAAAAGTCTCTTTCCTTATGTGTATCAGAAATTCTCTCTTTCTCATACAACAAAACTTTGCTACTTTTTTTCTCTTTTTCTCTTATATTATCTTTGTTTTGCTGATAGGAATTAGAGAACATACAAAGGTTTTTGCACGAGGGACAGCAATATTGTATAATTTCTCTCTGAAGACATTTTTCTGGATGGTATGTGAAGAGTACTCCTGCTTTCCTGTCCTTCCTTTGCATTTAAACATCTTTGTAGAAGAAGAGGAAAAAGGAAAAAAAATTAAAAGGTTGTTCTATTTAAACTTTAATGCTAGATACCGGTGAGAGAATTCTCACCCATAATCTTTGTTTCTTTTTTTTTTCCCCAACATTCCTAATTATGTCAAAGAAATAGTAAATTTTAAAAAAATCTATAATCTGCTAGTGATGACAGAAATCTATTGATTTCTGATGACAGAAATCTATCTATGTGTGTCAACTGGTTGATATGGTTTGATTATGTTACTATCCTGCGAGTAATTACTTATGTCAATATGGTGTGATTTTGAAGGGCTGCATTTTAACCTTATTCTACTACTGAATTTTGTGCAAGAAATAATTACCATAAAATTAAAACCTGATTACTATATGTATTCTGTAAGTGAGGTAGCAAAGCAAAACATGCTATAAAATGCTATAAAATAATTGAAAGGGCTAATATTTGAGGTCTTACCAAAATACAGGAAATAAATTCAGAGATTTTTGGTTTTCCAAGTACCTATACTGAAAACTCTTTAGCCATTATGAATTTCATGTAACTAATGGACTAAGGGTTAAATAATTCTGTGTAATTTAGTAGGGTATTACATGTGAGACATAGTTAAAGTTAATGTGAAGCATTATTCCATGTTCTTTCTCCCAAAAATGTAAAAAAATGTGCTTTTAAAATAAGGTTTACAAGCAAGCTTTTTGAGTTTACCCTTTGAGAACATCACATGATTCTGTGTTAAATCCACTGGAAAGAGCTGCATTTCACAGCAGTCCCAGATAAGCCTGTGGCTTTGCAAATCATTCACATAGTTTATTATAAATGCTTAATAGCCCCTGGATAAGTCCTGAATTAACTTATTTGGCTGCATGTTTTTGTTCACCACAAATTTATATTAAAAGATCAGTAAGATTTGTTATTTTTTGGACTGTAAATGAACGTTATAATCAGATAAAATCACCAGAAACAAAATGTTACTAATTTTTGTTATTGAGAGATATGTTGTAGATATGGTTTTGCCTAAAACTCTTTTTCATAATGTTGTTCTAGTTTTGTGTTGTCTTCTGCCTCAGTAGAAAATATATGTGTTTTTTCATAAACTTCTGCAATTTATTTAGTTTTAAAAGAACCTCCAGAAAGATAGAATATTTCCAAATGTTCTTACATGAATTGTTTTGAAAATTACTAGAAAGGACAGGTAAACATTGGTGACTGTATTTCATTGCATTAAATAGTGAAATATATATGATATTTGTCAAAATATTACACAGTACTACAAACATCCTTTAACAGAGGAACAAGAATTTCTATTTCATGTACTAATCTTTATATACAGTGCAAATTTGTTTGGGGAAGATTGTAATTACAGTACTTTATGTGCAACTGCAAACTATTTATTTGCTGATAGTTGACTTCAAGGAAGGATCAACGTATAAAAATGGTGTTTGCCCCTTTGCATTACTACTGCTCCAAAAGAGCAAGAATATACACCACAAGCCCAATGACCAATATCAGCATGTCCTCCCAGAAAATACAATTCTAGTGATGCTATGCTTCATGAAGTTTGGCTGAAGTATGAAAGTGGAGATTGCTTCAAGCTTTGTCAAACACTTTCTGTCTTTCTGCAGCCCTTCCAACTTATTTTCCACTTAAGCTGTGATGTTTAAATTAATTACTCACTCTCACACCTATAATTTTAGGTTATCTGTCTCTCAGCCGAACACCCCTCCCACACTTATAAGTAGCTGGGCTTTTGGTAAAGAAGGCTCGGTCTTTTACTGGTTGCCTGGAAGCTGAGCAATGGCCATGAATTCCAGAGTTGTCTAGTATGTCCTGAGCTAGATTGCAGTCTTGAAGCATCTGGTACATCCTCATTAGCACAGTAATCATTATATTGCTAACACCTTGACCAGTGTTGGAATATTAATGCCCCTACAAGGAATCAAAAGAGATAAATTACGTTTGTTTTTTGTTTTTCCTGGAAAATGACAATACCCACTGTCATGCAGATCAGGAATACAAAGGCTGTGATATTAAAAAAACTCACATTACGAATGTGAAGTTGAACATCTGCTGTGTAATTAAAACAAACTTGTTCCTTTGGACTATTTTAACTCTTTCTTATGTATATTCTCCAGTTATCTTTTAAAATATGGCAGTGATCTGTTCATTAGAATTATAGATGTCAACATAATAAGCTTATGGCATTTCTGTTGATACAAAGTTTATTCTTTTATACATATCTTTTATCTTATTTTTATTTTTCCCAAACAGTTCATGAGATGATGTGAATAAGGAAAAAATAACATGTGAATCATGTAGCTTTTGCACTATTGTATAAAGTACCATTTTCATAAGCTTGTACTTGGTGAAAATACAAGTCTTTTTTTATCCTGGAGGTTAACTGAACTGTAGACAAAACATGAAAGTATAGTGGTAATTAAGAGTGCACAAACTCCTGCTTTTTATGGCCTGCTTTAGTTCTCAGTGCAGTATTTCTCAACATGGACATAGGAGCTTAACAGGTGCTAATGGCAGTGTCTCCCCTGTGCTTTCCTTTGTACTCTGTAGACATGCTCAAAAGGGCATAATATAAGCAGGTGCATTTACAGTGTGTTTCTTTTCTGGGCAGTGTTAGGTAAAACATATCTAGCAGAACATTTTAAGAGTTACCGAGGACAACCTGCGGTTTCAGTGACTAAGGGCATCTCTGAGACAGTTTTGTTTGAGGAACTGACTGTTACTTCTCATAGTTGACATCTTGTACAGCGTACAAACATATATCATAGAGTATCTTTTATTTGCCTCAGATTAATGATGAAAAGCTTTATAGTTTGACCTTCACAAGGAACATGTGTTCTAACCAAATTTCGCAGTGTAGAAGTCACCTTTAAAGGAAGAAGGGGGACAAACAGAATAACAAGAATCTGCTTAATTGTGTATCATACAGGGAGGTCACTCATGTTTTTCATTCCTGTAAACACTGTGTTTTGGCTATAAAAGTTTATTTTCATATTAGTACAAACATGGAAAATGAACTTTGAAATTAAATTAACTGTTTATTTATGCATTTTTCTATTGTAGAACTAGCCTACAGGCTAACAAAATGTTAGCTTGCCTGAAGGACGTTCATTTAAATTAGTAGTCAAAATTTTTCTGACAGCTGGTAATTTGTTTATTTACAGCTTCCATGTTAAATCTTCAAATATACTATATACAAATTAATAACCTTCAGTTGAAGGGCCCTTGTTCCCTTTTGATTGTTCCAGTTGCAGAGAAGTGAAACTTCCTTTTGCTTTTTCTAATTATCATGTTGTGACACCCCATCCTATTTTCTCTCTTCTACATGAAGTTCAGATATGTTTCTGCAAAATGGAAGTTATTAGTTATGAGGCCAGTTGTATAATTCTCAATTACTTAGTTGTGGCATCAAAACTATTACACACTGGATTCCCCATTCCTTTTTCCAAGAGTGATCTCACTCATGCAACTTTCAATTCATACCACAACCATAAAGCAAAAATAAAGTGACTGGATTATTGCACTTACAAGTCCATACAGACATAAAAAACAGTTAAGTCCTGTTATAAAGCAAGCCCTGATTTTTGATGACGGTTAGGTTCTTTCACTGTCCAAACCACACCACCTTTTTAATGTAATCTTTTTTCTCTTATCCATGTTTTTTATCATTTTTTAAATGAGATTACTGCATTCCTTATACCTGGGGTATTTGTTCAAGAAACTGCCTGCCCACATAACGACCTTTCTCAGGGGAAACATGAAATCAGCACTCTTTGAGTCTTCACTGACTCCTGGTTCATTTTGAAGTGCAACTGATCTGTTAAACCCCTACCCCTAAAGAATTTTAAAACTCCCACAAGCAGCTGAAATAATTTCACTGGCTACATACAAAAGATAGTAAACATGTACAATTGTAACATATGCACGTTAAACTGAATAAGAGATGTAGCAGTAATAACAGTGGAAAAGTAACAGGATCTGCCAGAAGCCTGAGGATTCAAGGAAGGAATTCTTGCATTTGGTGACACTTCCTTTTCACTACTATTTTTACTGGTACTACTGAGATTAGGCTTACACAAATACATTCATCCATATGAATGCCATGATGTTTTCCAAAATGCAGAGGTACTTTTAATGAATCTCCAGTAACTCTTAAATTTAACTCACCCACTGAGTAGATCTTTGAATTTATTGACCATAAGGGTCTATAGGACAGTTCATCTGTTTGTCTAGCAAGTAATTTAGAGAAATTCTATTGCTGAATCTTTTTTTCCAAGACAGGTGGAGTACTTTAGTCCAAACCCATTAAAACTGATTTTTTTTTTTTTTTGGTGCTTGTTTATTCATGTGGTATATATAAATTGAGAAAATTGTTAGATCCTTTTAAAAATCCAGTAAAATAAAAGGAAACTAGAAGAATAGAATTAGTAGTGGATTAGCTGGTTTGGTGAAGGCAATGGACTTAGTGAAAATCACAACAGTGGTGAATGCAACCAAACTGAAAAGGGCAGGATTGCAAAACAAGTTTGCAAAACAAGTTTACAGAACAAGTAAAAGTGGTGTTTGATATTTATTTTTCTACAAAATATTTAAATTTTTTTGGTATATGTGTTCTTGTTTTGGTTTGGTTTGGTTTTCTTCTGAGGTCATGCTTAGCTTGACAGTTTAGCTACAGTGAAAGTTATCCCTTTAAGTACTGAGAAAATGTGATCCATTAATAATTGAAAATAAAAGCATTGAAACATTTGATAACATTTTTCCAGGTTAATTCTCAGAATAGAGTTCCACCTTGGAAGTATATATTTATTAAGTCAAAAACAAAACAAAAAAAAACTAGGTTACAGAATACTTTAGCGGGAAGCAGATTTTTTTGCCACTTGTTCCAATGTGCTGCAAGGAAACTAGACCAAAATTTTCTCAGGTTCTGTTCAAGTGAACTGCATGTGAACTACTTCACTGTTGGTTTGAACTTCCTTATTAGTCACATCGTTGTACATGCTCCTTTACTCTTGTGATCCATATTTGTTAGGGGAAAGCTGGCTACATTATTTATAAACTGTGTATATAATTTATATACCATAATAGTGAAATAATACTCTATTTTGCTGTGTTTAGGGGGGAGGGTGTAGAATATTTCATTTGTTTTCTGTGTAGCTGACCTGAAACTCCTGGTGTGTGATTTGAAGTGTTGGATCTTTACATGGCAAATGGAAAAGTCCTGTCCCTTTTCATTTTTTATTCTGTCTTAACATTTTTATTGGTACAAGACCTAGAGGTGTTCTACTGCAAGGGAAATTATGGATGCATTTCTACATACACTTAAAAAATCATGGTCTCCATCTTTCATGTTGAATTTCCCGAAATAGTATATATTCTTACATTGAATTCTCTGTGCATTTTTTCTCCATTTCCAAAGTATGAAGGACAGTAGTAGTTAACCATATTACAGTATGAGAAATATAAATTAATATTTGTTGAGAAGATAACATGATAGGAGATCATCAGAGTAAATTAATGAGATCATCAGGTAAATTAATAATTTTCACCTTACTCTATGAACTGAATGGAACACACAGAAGATTACAGAGGTCTGCATACTGAACACTAAGTCCAACTAAAATAGTTAATATATTTTTGCGCAAAGTACACAGTAGTTTGGGCTCTTGAAATAAGCAGGTTTTATACAAAGCAACAAACTATGTTGTATAAACACACGGCAAGATACGTTCTTGGAGAACAACTGCAAATAGTAATTATAGTATTTGGAAGTAAGTTTGCATAGTCTGTCAAAAAGGAGCTGAGTTTGCTTGGAGCACAAATATACCACTTTCAGTTTTGTCATGGAATGTTTTCCACCAATTCTTCTTTAGAGATTTAGTTCAGTAACTGAGTTTTCTTCCACTTATACAAGCGTAATCTGGTGTCTCATAAATTTGTAAAAATCGAAGTAAACACTCAAATTATCGTTTCAATGGAACTCAGCCCAAAAAGAGACAGATTGATTAATTTCATTGTCTTTTCTTTAGAATTAAATAGTTGTGCTACATGTTGTTTCTAATATTATGCAAAGTAATAATAGTCCTTATCTTCAGCATATAAACACAATAGATTATTCATTTCTACTAAAGGAGTATGCTTTGTGCACAGTTTAGACAAGCCTATGATAGGAAATATATTCATAATGCCCATTTAGAAAAAAAAAATTGATTTAAGCATTCCAAGCATAATCCACATGAGTAAATTTTCTAGCTCTATACTACTGGTTAGAGTAGGTCTTCTCAGCTAGGCTCCATCAGTTCTATCAATCAGATTGGGATGGCATAAAAGTCATCCTGTTGCAGGGATATTTTCTCTCATAGAGCTGTATTCATACTGTTTTGACAGTTTAGTACAGGTTTGTTTGCAGGATATTTTCTCTTTGTTTTCTCCTTTAGTAGTATTTTGAACTGACTTTCTTCATAAAAAAATTGCATCTTTTATCTTCATATTACACTCAACAGCTGTTTATCTTTTTTTTTTTTTTTTTTTTTTAAAAAATCGTCAGCGAAAAAGACTGTACTACTGGCATTTTTCTGCTTGTTTATACATTTTTTTTACTACATCTGGATGAATACTGAAGGAAAAAGGAAAAAAAAAAAAACAAACCACCTTTTTATCTCAAGTTTATTAAAAAATCCTTTTGAATTTTCTTCCACAGTATTTCAGCAAACACACTTGCTGGCAGGCATGCTTCCTAGAGAACACAAGTTAAGCAAATGTTGGAGAATATTGACTGACAGTGAAGCTCAGATGAGTAATTGTGAAAAATTACATATGATGCCTGATACAAAGATTTACAGTCACATAAACTGTAGGATGAAGTAATTCAGTTCAATTATACTGATTTAATGATCAACCATGTTTTGGTACTCTTTGTAAATAAGGATTATATTTTTTTTTCTTTAAAAAAAATATTGTAGCACTGCAGTGCATGAAAGCCACTTACATGTTCTTGGATTCTGTTTTCATAGGCTCTTAAGAACAAAAATTCTTCACATAATACCAACTACAAAATAAGTTAAATAAATCGAGAGCAATTAGGTGGTTTTTTTATCAAACATTTTATTTGCTAAAAAATATTTCTTAATAATACTCACTTGTTCAGTGCCTGCTTCTGCTATTTGTAAATTCTTGCTCTTTCAGAAGGGATCTTTTTATTCCCAATAATTTATTTGCAAGAATTCTGTTTGGAAGATTTAAAGAACAAAAAGATTGGATAATTAGGGTGAGATTATTATTATTTTACTTAGGACTGATCTGATATGATTCTTAATACATTTGATAAAAGTAAATTTTTTTATTTCCAGTTTTAACTTTGGCAAGGACTGTGTCATTTTTTGCTGTTTTAATAAAGAGAGTGATGTATAATTTTATTTATGACATTTTGCAGACACTTGAGAAATCTGAATGTGTTTGGAACCATACAGTCTACTACAGAGTACATTGGATCACCTTTATCTTTGCATTTAATTTAATCAAAATAATTTTCTGTTACGCATGTGCAACTGTTAAGTGTGAGCCACAGTTTCATTTCTTACTGCTACATAGGTGCACTGGGAAGAAAAAAATGACATATCCAGTGGCTTTGGGTTCCAATTAGTATTTTTCATCGTTCACATAATATATAGTATATAGAATTGAAACACATAAGGAAAGCATGTCTTGATCAAAGACTTTCATACAGTTTCACATCACTGTAAAAATGAGATTAGTTTTTGCCTGCCCAATGTTAAGTTTCCAGTGTGCATTGCCTTGTACTGTATTGGTACAATTTGAGAGACAAAGTCAGTCAGGTAAAGATGTTTCAGTTTAAACTGAAGGTTAAGTTGCATCTCAGAAGGAGTTAAAGTCTAATTCTTTACTTACACAGTGGAAATCACACAAAATACCTAAGTAACAGAACACAAGCTCAGTGGGAGACCTTTTCACTTTTAAAATCTGTATAGCCATAAGGTGGCAGTGTGGCAACTATTTTTAACTGAAGTGGGAAAAAAGGGAAACTAACTCCTAGACTGATTTCCAAGGTACAAGAAAAGTAACACAGCAACAGTTTCTGTGTTTAGGGGATTTTTTACTGAAAGACAGAAATTTCTAGGAGTGAAATGTCCTTAGCTAATACCTGACTTCAAGTGAAGAAAGGTTCTGCCAAGCTATAGAGGAAGTATGTAAAAATATGTTAAATATGCAGTCTACAAAATATTAATCAGAAGAAGGATGAGACGCTTAGTTATGAATGTGTTACATGGTCTATGCACATTCCTTAGAGGTACACCCACACATGAAAACAATTCAAAAAATATAGCACTTTCAAACAACCTGAAGTTGTGAATTCACAAACACCACCACCCGCCACCTCTTCTCCCCTTCTCATATATCCTCTCAGCATCTTTCTTTGTTAAACACTAAATGTTAGACAAAACAGATGTGAGAATGTTCAGCAGATTCTTCATTGGCTTCAAGTGTGCATCATCTCAAAAGCTTCTCAAAAAAAAAAAAAATCCTCAAAAGATATGAAGTGAATCACCAAAATGCAGATGGAAGAGAGCTCAATGTCTGTGATTCTCAGATGTTTTCGATAGGTTTGATCTGATTTGTGCAGTAAAAGTAAACATATAGAAAGCAGTTGGCCATTGTTACTCAATTGTGAACATGCAGATGGAAAATGAAAAATTTGGATCAATACCAAATGTGCAATTTTGAAACAGACCACATTTTCATATGAATTCTTTTCAGAGTTAATTTTCCTTCTAAAAAAATATTTACTTTAAAGGCACATCTTGCAAACTACAGAGAATTTCAACATAAACAAATCTGTCAGTTTAGAGTTGGAACTAGAGGGCCTTTACATCCTAGAGAATTAAAATAAGTGAAGGGAAAAAAAAAAAAAAGAGGACAAGTTAATGTCAGAGCTGAATGCATTGTTTTCCATTTTCTACAACGCATTGCTTATAATCACTGGCTTTGCTATTTTAAGTCAAATTGTCATGCTTAAATCCTAGTTCCAGTCCCAGATTTGCAGTGATTTTTTTTGCTTTTAATCCTTTGGATTAACAGTTTTCTCTCACAAATACAAATCTCAAAGCTACAAAAACCAAATAAAACCAACCTACATTCATGATGACATTTGTCTGTATTTAAGCACTTTTCTGTGCATTTATAAAGACCTGCAGCATAGCTTTTCTACTCCGTAAAACTGCTAAAATTAATATGTATCTTCTTCAGAATTTCTTTTCATTCATGTCTTTTTTATAATTGGTAATATAAAACTATAGCTATTCGCAAACATAGTAGCTTTGCTGTTCCCTTAAAAACACAAGCAAACAATCAAAAAAAAATTATGTATGCTACCAGAGGAAAAGTTGCAAAAAGTGCATTTTCTCAAGGCTTTATAAATGTTGTTTTAAACTATTAGAGGTATCAGTGATACATCTTCATCTTTCAGACAAATTAGGTGAAAAACAGTTAGGAATGGGTAATCATATATTTTAACTGTAAAATACTGGTGTTTTCTTAATAAATAAAGATTATTTGTTTCACCTGCTAAGTGGTAAGCACAACATATCAGGAAGTATTTAGGTATCAGTAAAACACCCAGCAAACACAAAAAATCTGCCAAAATCAGATTTAAAAAACCCAATCAAACAACCAAAACCCCCCAAAATTGCCTTTTGGCCACTTAGGATTAGAACTGAGGAGAAAGAAATTCAAAGAAAAGAAGAGGACTATAATTCACCAGCAACGTAGTGGGCATAAGCTACTCAGTATTTTAGGAGTTGGAATTTAATGTTTAAAAGCAGACCATACTGCTGTTACTTTTACACTGGATTTTTGTCACTTCACAAGTGAACCCTACAATTTTCAAGGAAGTTGCCGCAGAGAGAAACCACTGTATCCTGACCACCCCACACACCTCCCCACTCCCCCCACCCCTGACACACTGCCTGGAGCAACTAGAGGACTGAAGAGTGAAGTTGAATCTGAAAGGGGGGGAGGGGGAGGCGGGCAGGAAGAAAGGTGTTTTTTAACATTTGGCTTTGTTTCTCACAATCTGGGTCTATTTTAATGGGCAATAAATTAAATTAATTTTCCCCAAAACAAGTCTGTTTTTTTCTGTAACAGTAAATGGTTAAATGATCTCCCTGCCTTTACTTATGGATGCATGAGGTTTTTTTCATCTTATTTTCTTCTCCTGTCCCACAGAGGAGGAGGAGTAAATGAGTGGCTGGGTGTAGTTTTGGCTGTTAGCCAAAGCTTAACTCTAAAAATGAGTTTCCCTGTTCAAAGCCTAAAACTATCACTCTTACCTCTACAGGTCCATTTTCCTTCACAGTTACTCACCAGTTATATCTTCTCTTTTGCTTCTCTTTCTACACTGTTAGGGTTAAAGGAGTGTGTCCCAGTTCCTTGTACAACTTCATGTATTTAAACAGCAATGTGTCACCCCATAAATTTATATACAAACATTGATATGTCTCAGCCATTTTTTGTTTCAAGTTTCGTCAGGTTTTTCTTCTCGTTTCATCCATATCTTTTGCTACCTTCTCTGATATTCTTTATACCATGTTAGATCTTCCCTCATTTCTCCCTTCTGTTTCTTTTGTGACTTGGAGGTTTTATAACACCTTAATTATAAGCTCACTTCTCCCACTGAAAAACTATACTATATCATAGTAAACTATATTACCTCTAGAAGAGTGAAAGGATGAGACAAGTCTCATTATGACAACCAAATGTATAAAAAAAGAGATGGAAAAAGAAAACTGAGTTTTCTTGAGAGGGTTCACAAGGGAATTGAACTGCAGTAAACAGTGTTGTTTTCTTTTGCCTGACTTTGGGGAACTTTTGGCTTAGTCTCTTGGAAAGTTAACTTTAAAAGCTCAGTTGTCTATCTGTGCAGTCCTAGGCATCCTTTTGACATTCTCTCCAAAGTCAGCCAAATCTAAAAGAAACCAATATTTGGAAATGTATTCTTCTCTTCCACATATTTACACACAAGCATATAAGTAGACTGCACAAGACTAGTTTTCTAGCACCACGTGTTTAGGGAGCAGACACATCTGGGAAAACGGGGATGATAATATGTGACAGGTGTGCCATGACAAAAGTGATAGAGCAGAAAGGTTCCCAGGATGTGATCTTTCACCTTCTTCTGTTTTGTCTACTCAGCACATTGATGATGAAAGAAATCTCTTTTCTCCGGTAATGTCACTTGGACAGGCAGAATGTGCAAAGCCTCTCCAGCCTTTCTAGCCTGTATTTCATGCCATTGGCTGTCCTTAGATTGTGTAAGAAAATGGTAAAGCACAGGGACATGAACTAGACCACATTTCTTCTTGTTACCACACCGTCAAAGAGTTCTATTTAAAACAAACCAGAAAAAACCCAATCTCAGTATGGTAAAAAGATGTATGGGGATAAGAAAAAGTGTGAGTTTATTTGACTAATGACCTCAGACTACTTCTGTTATTTTCAGAGAAAGGATACTTACTTCCAGACTCTTTGCTGTTCTTTCTTCATGCCTCCACAATTAAGAGAAAGAAAGAAACCCATAGTAAATAATCTAGTAATCTGTTAATAACGTTAATCTGTGTTCATCTACCAAAATACAGTATTTCAACATGCAGAGCACCATCTCTATGCAAACCCAATAAGCTTTTAATATTATACATGTTCTTCAGTCTTAAGTACCCTAAGGCCAGTCACCATTAAAACAATTTAAACATTTGGGTTTTTACACTTGTCTTCATTGTATGGCAAAGTTAAAACATTCCCAGGCTGTTCAGTGATCAGTACTTAATTTACTCTCTATTCTTTGCCTTTCCCATCTGCTTCTATGTTGTAGTTTCTGCAAAATACATTTTTAAGAAGTCTCAGCAATCTTTTACTTTCAAATATATATGAGGGAATTGAGAACTTCCACTGATCACTCAGATTCTTCATGACACCGCCAGTCATGAAACAATTTTTGAAATGTCCACAAGAGAGGCCTCCACATTCCCAAGAGTTATTATACCATTTCCAATATTGTAACAGTGGTCTGTTACTGGTTTTTGCAGTGAAGCTCTTCTATACTCCACTTTCAGTCCCATGGCGATTCAAGAAAACAGTCCAACAACATGCACATTTTTATCTAAGTCAACCTTTAAGAAGTCTTCTGAGTTGCCAATTATTAATGAGTATTTGCCAGGCCCTAGTTTCATTGCTGCAAGATGGGGGACACATATGTACCTCTCCCCCGAGGGAGGAATTAGGATTTCTGGTGGAGTAACTATGAGTTCACTATTAGCATTCCAGAGAATGAAATCCAAAGGTCAAGATTAGCTGCAAGGAAAAGGAAAGAAAGACGCCTTAGGAAAATTAATAGCAGATCCAGAGGTTTTTGTGCACTAAAAAATCCTTAGTGAATCTGAACCGTTAGTTCAAAATTTGAAGATCCTATGAAACTTACTAACAAGGCATTCATCTAGTTCTGAAAACTACTAATGTGTCAAAGTGAGAGCTCTCAGTAGTCTCAATAAATAAATTGCAAGAGGTGCTTCAAAAGTTTAGAAGCTTTCTATTATTTTGAGATTTTTTACATTTTCTTTAATGGGTGTTGAAAGGATATAAAATGTAAAAAAAAAAAAACCTGAAAAACAATCTTACCTTGAATTTAATACAAGTTTTGATAAGTAGTTTACTTTTATGATCAGAACACCATATCATGCTTGAGTGGACTAAATGCCATGAGCACCTTATTATCATCTGAGGTAATCACACTGCATTGTAATTTTGTTGTGGGTTGCTAATTTGGAATGTTATGGCCACCAAGCCCATGTTTTGCCTGAGAAAACTTAATCAGATGATACTATTATTTAGCATATTATTTCCCATGGGCAAATTAAGCTCAAGTGTTTAGCACTGTGGATCCTTGAGAATCTAATGAACTACCCTGGGATCACTCACAGTGCATACACGATGATATATAGCAAATCACATTTCTTCAAACAAATAAATAAGTTCTGCTATTTTAGGGAAAAATTATTAGATTTACTTTCTATTTTGAGACTGACACTGTACCAGTTAAGTGTTTATGCAAGTATACTTATACAGGGTTTAGCACTACATTAATTTGAACTAGAAAACAAATGGACTGTATCTCCTTTTGATAATGGAATATCTCCTTTTGAGATACAACAACAGCATTTGTGCAACTTTTAGCTCTATTCTTCTGACAATTCAATGTAATTTTGGATATCAGCTGATACTATATTTTAAAAAAATTGAAATTCTATCTTTATCTGCTTAAACAAAAATTATCTGTATTAAAAATTATCTTTCAAATTATCTGAAAGACAAACTTTTGTGATTTTATGGAAACTTTATTTGTCAAAGGAAGGGAAGTTCCTTCTGAAGCCATTAGTGATGTGTGTATGAATACATGAAAATCCTCTGAAAGATTTTAAAAAACGCAATAAAATAATTCAGCTGGTGTAATTTTTACCTGTCAGTGTATAAGTGACTTCTTTATTTAAGTTCACTCACCAAACCAAGAAAGAAGCTTTTCCAAGACTGATTCCTAATGCTCTGAATTACCAAAACAGGCTCTTAACTGGGGTGAACACACCAATCACCCACCATCTCTTATTAGTCTTTTATTGTCAAGGACAAGGTAATTTTCTGCAACTTCTTTATTTTTTCTTCTAAGATATAGGAGAAAATAAAGATTTCAGAATCAAATCATATCTTTCCAAACCACCAAGAAAGTACAACATTAATGAATTTGGAAAAAATCAGGATCTGTCACAATTATAAATTTATTATTTAGGAGTACTCTATGTTTATTCCTTTAAATGATTACTTGTATTTCACATTATGAAGAATTTCTCTTACTGTCTGTAGTTAGTTTTTAATAATATATTCTAAGAACAAGCACCTTATTTATAATAGGTTTTAACAAGGTCCCTCTGCTACTTCTCAAATATCAAAACAATAAAAAATATTAAAAGAAATTGAAAAATAAGCTGTTGGCTTCCATTTGTAATTTGAAATACAATTTTTTTCTGCTGTTCAATTCAACCAATTTGGCTGTATATCATCCAGTCAAAACACTTTCAGGCTTGAAACTGAGGAAGCTTATTCTTGCCTGATGTATTTTGTGTTTCATCCCATTCTTTCACTGATAAAAAAAGTATTTTTTAGCCACTGTTACTAGGATATTTATTAATACTATATTTAGCAACAGAACTAACATGACAATTGCATGGCAAAAATACTTGTTAAAATAATTAAAACTCAGGTTAACTTTGATGATTATATGTACTGTGTAAACAATATAAATGATCATTTTTAGTACTTTTTTAATAAGTCACATAGCAAAGCAAAAATTAGCAACAATAAAAAATAATTTTATGGATAAATTCTTTTCCCTTCTTATATCTTAATTCAAATTTATTACAAAAATGATCCAAACATAATCTTATGCCCATTTCCTTGAGATGTAGCATTGTATCTTTACTTGTGTAACTCTGCAGTGAACTTTGGCAGGAAGGAGAAAAGGAATCTATTTCCTAATGGCTAAGAACACTTTATTATATTACAAGCCCTACTTCGTATAATTTGCTCACTGTAAGACAACTCTAATGAAGAGAAAATGGACGACTGTAATAACCTGACAAGCACATTTATCCATAAAGAGGATTAGTTTCGTCTCAGATCCCACCTTCAGCTCCAGTTCCACAGTCACAAATCTAATGAAGCAGCAGGATTACTGGAACCAAGGAGCATTTTTTTTTTTTTTTTTATTTTTATAAACGTGCTGGCAGGGCCAAGAAGAACAGCGGATCATTTTAATCACCAGTCCAAAATAATCTGTAAATGAATACATATCTGAGTAAAGATAGTGCTTACAATGATGTTGAAAGCATGCTGATCTGAATCAAATCAGGTGGTCTATCTTGAGTATTTTCTCTTTGGCAAGTGCTAAATGCAAGATGCTGAGAAAAGTACCAGAAAAGGTTGCTTTCTTCCATTGTTGAGTGGGTTCATATGCTTCTCAGAATTTTTGTAAATTTTACCATGATCTGGGTTGCCTTGGGTTTGCCAGGAGCCAGTCATAGCAGGGACCACTCAGGGTGCTGCCCTTCATTGTCTCCCCAACGAAGTAGGCTTTCTAGAGCTTTCATCAACTTGTGAAGGGTGCTACAGTTGTTTTTCTGTCAATAAAATTCTGCCTTCATGGGGGTTCTAACCAATCTACCATAAAGCCTCAGCCCTTCATCTATATGCCTCGGCTCTTGCTGGAGTTTGATAATTCTACCTCATATCTAGGAAAAGAAGAAAGAGCCAATAACTGGACAGAGAAGTTTTCTAAATACCATTATCTTCTTATTTTTTCTGATATTCATGAAAATAACTGGTTTTTGATGTATTCTTTTTAATCAGAATAAACAAGTGATAAAAGAATTTGAAAAAAATAAGCATAAGATAAAATATTCTGAAGAGAAACATTTCAGGGGCTTTCCTTTTCTTTTTTTTTAAAGAGCATTTTTGCCTTCCTTCTCACTGCATTTCCAGAGCATATAGCTACGTACCAGGAGATGATGGTGAGATTGTTCTCTTTCTGGGAGAAAAAATGAAAATATATATATTAGAAAAAGGTTATAAAAATGTTGGTGAATGACTCAAAAATAAGCATCTTTTGTAATTTTTTTTTTTTTATATGAGAGTATATTCAATATCTATGGTCATTAGTTAAAGTACAACACTTCTTGTTTTCCAGGAAAAGAGGTGAATGTCCAGATATGAATGAGTTAATTTTAAACCATTCCTCAGTTATGTAAATGCACAAAATGTAGTGCTACTTTCTATTCTTATTACAATCATGAGACTGTCACTATAATTGATTAATTTTGTGCCATTCTTTCCCAGTGATCTCTTTGTCACAAGAACGAGCTATCACAGAATTTTAATGGTTAGTACATTTTAGTTTTCATAATGTATTCTGATTCTCATTCTAGTGACAAAGGTTGGCACAAAATCAGACCATATTCATTACAAAGACTGAAAAAATAAAGTGGGAAACTGTATAGAATCCATCTTCATGACAGTCTCAGAACAATGAGAACAGAAATATCACAAAACAAAACTCTTTGTTCTTGTGGCAGTCTTGGTATTATAATATCACAATACTCCAAAATGCATTTCTGAACCTTTTGAATTGTATTAAACTAATTTTGCAGTATGGATATCTTTCACAATATTTTAAAAAAGGGACAGTAGGAAAAAAAATATTGCCAAAATGTGATTTGTTTGAAACAGTTGTAGCTTAATGGAAAATACCATTTGGCTACTCGCTAATTCCTAAATCCACCCCTGAATTACTGGGGGGAGCAAGTGCGGACGAGCAGGGAGGATGGTAAAACCAGTGACTGTTTCTCATAGAAGCTTTACACCACAAACTATTTGTTTCTTTTTGGGCCTAGTGTTAGTAAAATTATTTGATAAACTGCTAACATGGCAAAAACTGAGTATCAACTACAAGAAACCTCCAGTAAGTAAGAAATAATTGCCATTTATTGAGGTTGTGGGTTGTGATGTTATGAATTATGCGTGTTCTCCATGTTTTGCTCCTAGAAGAAGTGTGAGCCAAGACCCAATGGTGAACTTATTTTTGGTTCTCTAGGGTAAACTAAGCTATGTTCTTTAACACCAAACTCGTTGATTCTATATAATCTCTACATTTGTCTATCTTTCTGTCTAATGGTATTTTTTCTTTTAGCATCCCAATTTTTCAAACTCTCTATCGGAATGAAAAATATTATTAACACACAAACTGATAGGTAAACAAGCCTGGCTTGTTGTAAACAGAAAAACCTGTTCAACAACTTGGTAGACAGATAATTGGATGGTGAAAATATTTTCTTGTTTAACGATAAAATGATAGTAATAAATGTTTTTATTCAAAGGTTAGTCCATATTTCTAATTTGAGCAGTTTACATATTTGGCTGTGAGGTCATGCTTGACAAAAACCACAAACATTTATTTTATTAATTTTTGTGTATATTCCTGCAATCCAAGAGGAATAGGAGGAAATACCAGTTACTTACAGTAACATTTATTAACTTTCAGTGTACTACAACACCATGTCAGAAAGAACACTAAAATATTTATGCATGTTTGGGACATGTCCTGTCACCTGTACTGCACTTCTGCACATAGAGGCTTGACACATGTTTAAATATTGCAGACTGGAAGCTAAGAAGATATACTAGCTTCTAATATATACTAGAAGATATGCTATACTTCTAACCTTTGTCTCTGCTGTTGCCCACTGTTGAAATCGGAGTATTTTGCTAGATGTGCTTTTGGTCTGACACAGTAGATCTTTTCTAATAGCAGCTAGATACCAAGAAGTACACAGTCTTTTTCAAGGATAGTAAATATATATTTGAAAAAAAAAAAAAAAAAAAAAAAGGAAAAGTATTGTTATTTTCTGTTTCCACTGGGCTACAATTCCGATAGGTAGTGCAGTAATAAACACTTTCCTAGCTCTGCTCAGGTTTGTGCATTTGTGATACCATTGTTTTTCAACATTAAGAGGTTAGTGAAAAAAAATCCCTTGTTCAGACTCTGGAGAAAGAGGTCTCCATGGGAATCAAGATCAAATAAAATGCCTTATTTAGCTCTCTGAATTCATAAGTATATGGTCATCTACTGCCCTGGGAGTCAACGACCACCTCAGGGGGGAGGTAAAGAGGTCTTCTTTATAGTAATAAATATTTAGACCTCAATTTCAGTATACAAAAAGAGAAGCTAGCATCTACTATCGAAGTCAGTGAATTTTAAAGGTCAGGTCCCAAACATTGATGACCAAGAACTATGCTCACATTTGTAGATGTTCAAATGTTATTTAGACATTTCCATCATTTATCATCCATCTAGAGTAAAGTCTGAATACATCCTCCAAAAGAAAACAGCATAATCTTATCCAAAAACATGCAAATATGCAATGTTTTTTGACTTAAATTAGTGGAAAACATCTGTTACTAGCCCAGTTGAAATGGTCTCAGAAACAAAACCCAAAGATCAGTGGTTGCATAATCTATAAACTATATGTGAAGTTCCTGGATTTCAAACTCTTTACACCATTTGTCTGCGTGCTTTTATCTCTTAGCATCATTCCTTCAAATGTTCAGAGAAAGCTGTGCAATTTTCTATGGATCAGTTTAGGCCACATACTAGATTTTCCAAAATATGAAGTCATTTATTAGTATTTACCAACCTCATCCCCATTACATTAAGAAAAAAAGCAATTTCTCTAGACAAGGAGTGCCTATACCTTTGCTAGCACAGCAAGACCTGTTGGTATATATTGCATGCTCCCTTTTTGCGTGTCTGGGTCTCTCCAGCCAAAGGAAACAGGGCCATGGGAGGAGCGAGGAAACAAGTATTTGTTGCCCTTCACAATATTCAGGAAGCAAGATATGCCCCTAGATACACGAACTGGGGAGTGCCTCTTGGTCCTACAGATTAGATTTGTATACTGGGTATACATTAGCACTGCTAAGGGAAAGAAATGCTTCCATTGAAGTAATTTTCCCTGGGGCACAGTTTCATAACCTTCCTGTGATACATAATACTGCAACCCAGGAGTCCATTTCGCAAGTTTTGAACTATCCCTGCTAAGTGTTACTGTTCCTCGATAAGGAGAGCATCAGGGTTTCTCCCATTGCTTTAAACATGTGTTTTCCACAACCATGACTGATTTGGGTGTCCACCAAAGGATTCCTGAAGGTGGCCACTGTCCTGACATCTCAGCAGTGGCCACCTTCTTTCCTCCTTCAGCAGCTGAATCTCCAGGGTTACCAGCAACTGTTCAGAAAACGAAAAACATTAGAGGGGAGTAAAACAGTTCTGGTATCCAGTCTCAAGCTTCCACCAGTGGGCACCTAGCCAGTGCTATTGGGGAGGTACTGTCCTCCTAGATCACTGCTGCCTGTGCTGTTCCATGAATTGAGATGACCTTTATAGATCCCCAGGGTGATGGAGAGGGGATGAGTGAGACCTGCCAAAGACCTACCCACCACCCCACCTTCCCCAGCCCCAGAAGAGGGATTTGCACATCCCAGGCAGGAAATACAGCCCCAGTCTGAGACAGTCAGGCCACACAACTATAGCCTTTGTGCAGCAGTGGCCAGAGGGCCCGGCAAGAACTCAGTCTTGTGGCCCAAGAGCTCTCCAAGGGCAGAGGCCTAACATTGCTGACTATCTCCCATGCTGACACTGCCTGCTTCAGCAGCCCCAGCCCTCCAGATCATCTCTCCTGGCAACCTGGGGACTGTCACAACGGGCTAGTTGTAAGTGTGGTTGTATCCAAATGTATGTGAGTGTGTGTGTATCCAAATGTGTGTGAGTGTGTGCAACTTGAGTTCAGTGAACTTGAGTTCACTAGTTCAGTGTAAAAGATACAACTTTTTTTTTTTTTGGGGGGGGAATCAAACCAACAGGATCTGTTGACAAATCTCTGTGTCAATCTTGATATCAATGGTGGTTCATTTGGATGCTCTAGAAAGAACATCCTGGGAGAAGACAGCTGACTGAAGGGTGTTACTTGTGTATTTTGAATATGGCTAGTTATAATTTCTATGTGAGGGGTGTTAGTACTGGTATCCATTACGACAATACTCTTTTCAGTTGCTGTTTCTCAAGCTCAACTTCAGCATTTCTAATGTCACCATCTAAGACCCTTCTTGTGGTAGCAAAACCATAGTTTTTGGCGGCTAGTCCAGTTTCCTTGCTGGCTCTCTGAATATCTTAACATTCTGTCATTCCCAGAAAAGACAGAGACTCACTCTCCTTCTCATTTGTCTGAGTTGTGCCTGTCCAAATAATGCTGCTATCAAATTCAATACTTTCTACCTCCTTGTCACTATCACTATCAATTGTAATCACAACTGGAGAAGAATGTGCTGAGTTACTTGTGTGATCTTTCTGGTTTTTATTCATATGCTTTTCCTTTTTTCTTTTTATGATGCCTCATTTTATCATTTTTCCTTCATACACTGTCTCCACACTTGGACTCCTAATATCTTTTTTTTTTTTGTCATTTTCTTACACTTTGTCTCTCTACTTGCTTGATTGTCTGAAAGGCTATCTTCACTTTTGTAGCAGACAGTGAATTTTGATAAATCTTTATTGTGATCATTTTCTTTTTCTAGAATTGTGCTGTCTCCTTGACTGCATTGTCCAAGCGGTGAGTTTTGTACTTCCTTTTTCCAACAGACTTTTCACTTTTAATTCTGTCAGTTATTCCAGAGGGTGTCCTTAACCTATTGCTGGATTGACTCCTTGGGCTGCAGCTTTCATAGTAACAGTAGGGTGTCTCATTGAGTCTCCTCCAGCTATATAGACCTATCATTTCAGTTAAAGACTATATATTGTATTCTGGACTAGTAGCTTACCTCGAATAGTGAACATTAGACTGAATCCTCCTCCTGCATGAGGATTCATAGACATCTTCAACCAGGTTTTTACTGATATCTACTTTGGCAATTGTCTGTCATATAAAGATGATGACTGTGTATGCTTCTTGATCTTCTTTTGCCACGGCCTTTGCTATGTGCTCATGATCTACTTGATTCTCTGGATGTAGCACTTTCATGACTTAGAGAGCCTCTCTGGATTTCTTGAGAGGTTCTGGTGTCATGAGTTCTCAACATCCTCTTGTTTCTTTTGCTCCTATGTATGCCATTATCTCTATTTCTTGATCATCTCCTTTTAAGTTAAGCTTTGCTGGAATACTCCTTTCTAGTCCTATGGTCATAACTACCTTGACTGTGCTGTGAATAGGATTGTTCATGGGCTTTCCTTTTCTGCACAATCTGTTATAACAAGGAGAACACGTTCTGTCACTTCCTGGAGAGGGGCTCCAGATCAAGTCCTGTGGAGACAGATATTTTACTTTACATTTATTCTTATCATCTTTCTTCTTGACTGCAGGGGATGAGCAGTTTTGCACCTACCTACATTCTTTGAATATATGGAGGAATATGGCAAAGAACTTCTTGTTGGTTCACTGTCACTACAACTGTGAAACTGAGTTGGTTGCTGTTTCTTCATGTCTTCCCTTTTTTCTTCCCTGACAGACTTCTCAGCATCCAAAGACAATTCAACCAGTTCTGGTGTCCTTTCAGCTAATGATTTAAGACACCCAACAATAACATAATTGTCCAAAGAATAGTCACTGTCCTTTAAGTCAGCATTAACCTGTAACTGAGTTTATTGTTCAGTTCTCCTCATAGCAAAGTCATTACCAGTACTTTTTGAAATCTCTAAAGGAAAACTTATTGTGACATGAACGTCTCTCTCCTGAAACAGAACATGGTAGCCCAGAAGTTTCATCACCCAAGGGGGACTGACCAATACCAGTCACAAATGGACTGTAATCTAGTTCTTCAGAATCTGCCTCATACGGAGATATTGTAATAACTGATGAGTCTGAACAACACTTTCATCATACAATGAAGCAGGAGAGTCATATTTGGCATGTTGATCATATGCTTCTAAGTTAAAAGGAAATAGGGCTGAAGTATTCAGCTGAAGTATGGTGTTCCCATGTTAGAATGTTATGGTAAGGAAATCACCAGTCATTGGGGCTGGCAAAAGAACCATTTTCTGAAGGTCTGTGGAACAAAATAACAAATTCTGTGGAAAACAGAATAGAAAGACTGTTTGCAAAGCAAGCATTCTTCTTTGGTTTTTGATCATTCCTGGACAAAGTAGAAACAGAACATTTGGAAGCAGTAATATAGATAACCAATGTTGTCAAATCTGTCCAAGTAGACGGGGCTTTAGAATCTGGAGATGACGTTTAGAGTCACCAGATGTACTGGTTTTGGCGGGGATAGAGTTAAATTTCTTCATAGTAGTTTTTATGATGCTATATTTTGGATGCCAAGATGTTTTAGTTATTGCTGAAGAGTGCTTACACAGCCTCAAGCCCTTTTCTGCACCTCAAACTGCCCTTCTGGTGAGTAGGCTTGGGGGCACAAGATGTTGTGAGGGGATACAGCTAGAACAGCTGACCCCAACTAACTAAAGGGATATCCCATACCATATGACATCACTCTTAGCAGTAAAAGCTGTGAGGAGAAGAAGGAAGGGGGGACATTTGGAGTTAAGGCATTTGTATCCACAAGTAACTGTTGCACAAGACACAGCCTTGCTTTCCTGGAGATAGCTAAACATTTGCCTGCTGATGGGAAGTCGTGAATGAATCCCTTATTTTGCTTTCCTTGCACATGCAGCTTTTGCTTTATTTATTAAACTGTCTTTACCCCAACTCAGGAGTTTTCTCACTTTTACCCTTCCAATTCACTCCCCCAGCCCACTGTGGGGAGTGAGCAAGCAGCAGTTTGGTACTAAATCAGTGGCCAGAGTAAAACCACAAGAATCATAGAATCATGAAATCAAAAAATCATAGAATAGTCAGTGGTGGAAGGGACCTTCAAGATCACATACTTCTAACCTTGCTTCAATGGCCAGGGACACCTTCCACTATACCAGGTTACTCAAAGCCTTATCCAACCTGACCTTGAACACTTCCAGGGATGGGGCACCTTTATGTACTGGAAGGCTGCTGTAAGGTCTTCTCAGAGCCTTCTCTTCTCTAGGATAAACAGCACCAGTTCTCTCAGCCTGTCTTCACAGGGGAGATGCTCCAGTGCCCTGATCATCATTGTGGTCCTCTTCTGGGAGGCTGTGTGGTTTGCCTCCAGCCAGCAACTAGGACCATGCAGCCACTCACTCACTCTCCCCCACCATCCCAAGTAGGGTAGGGAGAAGAGGGAGAAAAGGAGATGGAAAAAAAATCATGGGCTGAGATAAAGACAGTTTGATAGAGCAGTAACAGAAGAGGAAAATGACAATAATAATAACAACAACAGTAAAAGTATATACAAAATTAAGCAATACAACCCGTAGTTCTCGGCATCTGATAATCAGTTTGCTCAGCCTGTCCTGAGCAGCAATTGTGGATTCCTACCCTCCAGCCAACCTCCATTTATACACTGAGTATGATGTCTACAGTATGGAATATTACTTTGACCAGCTACCTCTCAGTTTCTATGGGAAGCTCAAAAATTCCTTGACTAATGTAAACATTACCTAGCAACAACTAAAACGATATGTTATCCACATTACTTGTACACTAAATCCGAAACACAGCAGCTAGTAGAAAGAAAATGAACTCTATCCCTGCTGAGGACAGAAGCCCTCCTCCAATCTATTGGCATCTGGTGCAGCTTACTTTTGCTAGCTTAGGGCAAAAAATTGCTATACACTGTAAGCTCCCTAGCTGCTGGCATCGTGTTCTACAAAGCAAAGAGACGGAAATACCATTACTTTTCCAGAGAAAAAAAATAATGTTAAAGATTGACAAAAGAAATCCATAACCATCATCTTTAAGATTAAAAAAGTCAACATCACTGAGAGAATATCAGACAGAGACAACAAAACACTAACTACTTTGCTTAGTTTCTCTGCAGAACACTTGAGAAGTCTAGGTGTCATGGGCAAATTTCATCCCCAGGCAGAAGGGACTCTGAATATGTCCAGTCTTAGGAACTATACTTCTAGAAAACCTGCTCTCCTCATTTGCCTTCACTAAAAAGAGAACTGTCTTTTCTCCTTAATTTTTAAGTGAAGGTCCTTATTTGCAGCACCACCTCTCTCAGGGGAACATAGAAATTTGCAGGATCACGTATTCATGACAGTCCTAAACAGCTGTTCCCTTAGAAATGCAGATATGCCCGAAATAGAGCAACTCATACTTCCTGCCTCCCGTAACACTGACATTCTTTCCACCCTTAGAAGCCCAGTCTTGACACTGGTGTTTGTTCTTTCTGACTTCTAAAGGACCTCCTTTTTGCTTTTCAGTTCCACATTCCTCTCTTACTACTGATGCTGTTTCTGCACTGTCCTCTTTTCCTCCCTCAGTGTTCAGCAGCTGTTCCCTTGCTGCAAACTCTCTGCAAAGCAATTCAGGGATAAGGCACACAAGAAACTAGCTAGAATTAGAATTATGGGCAGTTTCCTGGCAGTCAGCATGCTCTAGCTTCTGCTCAGCAGTGTTTTTGTACTGCTTGAACTGTATCGCAGAATATCCACAGAATAAGATGTAATGAAAATTAATAAGAAAAGCAACAGAGGGACATAGTAGGGCTTATAGTCAGGGGATAGACAACAGTCTGATCAAGTGGCGTTGGAAGCACTGGCAGAAGCAGACACATTACATTGTTAGGGGTGCTTCTGTACCAAGCTCATTACCCCGTGACATCACAGCAAGCTGAGTTCTGTTGACTCCAGGGTCAGTTGTTACTGATATGTAATGGGTTGTGATTTACCTGAACTGTACATGCAATGAGTAATTTTTAAACTGTTCCAGCAATACCAGTTCTCTGTTTCACATTAAAATCAGGGTCTGAAATGTTGCAAGTTTTAAGTGGAACTTGCATCATGCTGGCATATGTGAAGACTACATGCAGGACTTGCTCTGTCTTCCCCATTCTTAAATGACTGTTTTGAAGTTGTTCAGTAAGATTCTGGTTAACATCTTCTGAGGCACATTTCCAAAAAACCCCCAGCCTTTAAATATTAAAAATACGAGAAAAGTTAGTTTGATCCTTTAAGAAAAAAAAAAAAAATCAAAACCAAAACCCAAAACAAACAATTATCCTAAAGTACCAGTCTCAAAGTTCTGGTGGGCCTGTACTATTCATATACCCTCTGCTTCTTCTCTACTGGGCCAACAGTGCTGGCTACAATTGGTGGACCACACATAGAGGTTGTTAGCCTAGGTGACCTCCAGAGATACTTTCCACCTTTAATTAGTCAATGGTTTTATAACTGTAGCAGAAAGAGCCAGATGTCATTCTTACACTTGTCCTCAGTTATGCAGTACCTTTGTATCTAGTCAGACTGCCAACTGTGCTTAGCCATAAATCTATTTTAATTTTAGGTATGAATTTTATGCTTAGACATTATGAGCCAGTGGAAATGAGTAACTGAGTTACTTTATTAATGATGAAATTTATAAGAAAAAATTGTACATTCAACCTCTATGTCAATGTGTTTCATAGTGAGTATCTTAAATTGTTAGTATGCATGTATACAGAAACAAAATTATTTTGTGAAATCCAGCTTTTACTTACGTTTTTTTTGTATAAACAAAGGTTTTACAGCTTGCAGGAATTTATAGTTGATCCTTCAATGAATTCCATAAAATCATAGAATCATAGAACAGTTAGGGTTGGAAGGGACCTTAAAGATTGTCTAGTTCCAACTCCACTGCCAGAGTCAGGGACACCTCCTTCTAGACCAGGTTGCTCAAAGCCCCATCCATCCTGGCCTTGCACACTTCCAGGGATGGGACATCGACAACTTCTCTGGGCAACCTGTTCCAGTGCATCACCACCCTCACAATAAAGAATTTCTTCCTAATATCTAATTTAAATCTCCCTTCTTTCATCTTAAAACCATTAACCTTCGTCCTATTGCTTCACTCCCTCATAAAGAACCCTTCTCCATCTGTCCTGTAGGCCCCCTTTAAGATACTGTAAGGCTACTATAAGGTCTCCCTGGAGCCTTCTCTTCTCCAGGCTGAACAACCCCAATTCTCCCAGCCTGTCCTCATAGAAGAGATGTTCCAGCCCTCTGATCATCTTCATGGCACTCCTCTGGACTTGCTCCAACAAGTTCATGTCTTTCTTATGCTGATGGCCCCAGAGCTGGACACAGTACTCCAGGTGGCATCTCACTGGAACTGAGCAGAGAGGCAGAATTACCTCCCTCGACCTGCTGTCCACGCTTCTTTTGATGCAGCCCAGGATGTGGTTGGCTTTATGGGCTGGGCGAGCACATTGTCAGGTCATGTTGAGCTTCTCATCCACCAACACCTCCGAGTCCTTCTCCTCAGGGCAGCTCTCAAGCCCTTTTCCGCCCAGCCTGTATTTGTGTTTGAGATTGCCCGGACCCAGGTGCAGGACTTTTCATTTGGCCTGGTTGGGCTTCACGAGGTTTGCATGGGCCTACCTCTCAAGCCTGTCCAGGTTCCTCTGGATGGCATCCCTTCCCTCCAGTGTGTTGACGGCCCCACACAGCTTGGTGTTGTCAGAAAACTTGCTGAGTGTGCACTCAATCGCACTGTCCATGCCACTGATAAAGATGTTAAACAGCACTGGTGCCAGTACTGACCCCTGAGGAACACCACTCATCATTGGTCACCACTTGGACATTGAGCTGCTGACTGCAACTCTTTGAGTGCAATCATCCAGCCAATTCCTTATCCACTGAGTTCTCCATCCATCAAATCCATGTCTCTCTGATTCAGAGTATCAATCTCAGATTTATCTGTTGTATTAGATATAGATATAGATTAAATCTGTATCTAATACAGATATATTAGGTGCAATATATCCAATACATTGGATACAATCATTGAAGATCATTTTTCTGGTAAAATGAAGACTTGATAAAAGATGCAGATCACAAACATGCATTTATTTAAATCTAAATATGGGGTAATATAAAAACTCTATGGAAACATGATTGCTAGGTAAAGAAATGTTTTCCTTTCTCAAGCATAACTGCAAGTGAAAGGATGCCTCTTGCATCTTATAGCTTCTTTTGACCAGAAGAGGGATTTGTTCAAATGAATCATGGAAGATATTTTGTGTAATACATAAAAGAAATATTTTGTAGTGTGTAGAAATAGATGACCCAGGAAATTTCATGAAACTTTAAAGACGTTGCAACGTATTTAGCTAATGGTAAATAATTAAATAAAAAAAAATAATCTTTATCATATGGAGATATGTGGAAGATGAGGAATTAAAATGAGAATTACTAAAACCCAATTTGCACAACTGAACCCAGTTTGAACAACTTGAATTTAAAACAGAACTAACAACACTGAAAAAAATCCAAAAATATAATACAAATTATTAATTATTAATGTGTCATCTTCAACTTTTAATCTGAAATGTTGTCCAAAGATATTGTCCCACTTACAATCTTAAGGGTCTTTTAATTGTTTTATTCTTTCTATGATCTTCTGGTAGTTATCCTTTTGTGCAAAAAAAAGTGGTGGTTTTTTTAAAGTAATATTTTTTTTCTGACTGAGTACAAATAACTACATGACTGAAGCATTTTGACATTATTATTATTATTTTAGAAAGTTTGTTTTCAGTGCCCTTATGGATAACTTTTCACCTCAGTTCCTTGGCCTTTTAAGAGCCTTTCTGATCCAATACCAGTGCAAATTACATTGTCATGTTTTGTGACTTTTCTACACGTATCAGTTAGCTATGGCCTAGATTCACAGATATTTTATTTTATTTTATGTTTTGAATCATTTATGGTTTTGCAGCTAACCTATGGCTCCAGCCATGGTCAGTTGACGTTAGTATCATTCATGTATGCATTGTGCTGATAAGTACTGTGGTTCATTTTCCTCTTGGGTAAGCACAGTTAAAAAAATACAGGAAAACGGGAGAGAGAGAAAAACTCTCAGACTAATGATTACCTTACCCTGAGACAGGCATGGCAAAACACACTTGATTGCTTTCATACCTTTAGTACTGTATAATGAAATATGTCTGCTTCAGGACAAAAAACATGTGATAGCTTCTTGTTGTTTTAATGTTATTTCACTGAATTCCTCAAAACTGCATTTCGTTCATGATCATTGAGATAATGTTTTAATTAAAGGGAAAATCTTGGTCTAATTATGAATTCCTTCCCCACATCAAAAGGACTGTCCCTAATATTCTGTGTCATTGTTTCATATTACATTTTAATTTCTTAGTTTATCAGTGTGAACTGAGTATCTTAATATGTAAGGAATCATTGGTCATGATTCAGAGATCTAACAAAGCTTGTTGAAAGTCGAGGTGATTAGTAAAAAGAAAGATTTCAACCTTATGGAATGTATTATGAAATAAATTTTGTATGCAAGTGTACTTGTATCACATAGGAATACAGAAGATACTGTATTTTGCTGTATCACATAAAATTTTGTCTGTTTCTTGGTCTGAGAGTAAAAAAAACCCAACAAAACATTTAATTCTTTGTTAAAGAGATTTGAATTCAGCAAGTGGTTGGTGTTGTACAAGTAAAGATTTTGTGATTTTATTATATATTGATTATGAAGATCCAAGGTAGACCTGGTCAGATAAATAGATAAACGCAGAAATTATGTATATCAAATTATACAAATTATGTATATCTCAAACTGCTCAAAGAAAGGTCTTTCTGAGTATCTGCATGTTTGCAGTTTCTGTCATTAGTGTCCTATAATTCCTTTATCTAGAACTAAGAAGTAAAAAAACGAAATGAATCAGCTAAACTGGAGAAACATATTGATATGTAGCTGATTAAAACTAAGAAACAATTTGAATATAGGTAGTCATGTTTCTTTTAACATAATTTGCTTTTAAGAAAAAACACACCTATTCTTTCCCTATCATGCTACAAAATTCATGTAGGTATCTCTAAAAAATCCATCTGTTATTGGGGTTTTGCTGTATTATAAGGGTTTGCTACATCATGTCATCTGTTGACATCATAAGTTTGCCGATGACACCAAGCTCGGTCATGGCATGGTCAACACTCTGGAAGGAAGGGATGCCATCCAGATGGTCCTGGACAGGCTTGAGAGGTGGGCTTGTGCAAACCGCATGAAGTTCAACCAGGCCAAGTGCAGGGTCCTGCACCTGGGACGTGGTAATCCCAGGCACAAACACAGGTTAGGCAGAGAATGGATTGAGAGCAGCCCTGAGGAGAAGGACTTGGGGGTGTTGGTGGCTGAGAAGCCCAACATGAGCCAACAATGTGTGCTGGCAGCCCAGAAAGCCAATCACATCCTGGGCTGCATCAAGAGGAGTGTGGCCAGCAGGTCACGGGAGGTGATTCTACCCTTCTACTCTGCACTCGTGAGACCCCACATGGAATACTGTGTCTAGCTCTGGAGTCCTCAACGCAGGAAGGACATGGGCCTGTTGGAACGGGTCCAGCAGAATGCCACGAAGATGATCAGAGGGATGGAGCACCTCCCTTATGAAGACAGGCTGAGAGATCTGGGGTTGTTCAGCCTGGAGAAGAGAAGGCTCCGGGGAGACCTCATAGCAGCCTTCCAATATCTGAAGGGACCCTACAGGAGAGCTGTCAAGGGACTCTTTGTCAGGAAGTGTAGAGACAGGACAAGAGGTAATTGTTTTAAATTGGAACAGGGGAGATTTATATTAGATATTAGGAAGAAATTCTTTACTGTGAGGGTGGTGAGGCACTGGTACAGGTTGCCCAGAGAAGCTGTGGGTGCCACGTCCCTGGAAGTGTTCAAGGCCAGGCTGGATGGGGCTTTGAGCAACCTGCTCTAGTGGGAGGTGTCCCTGCCCATGGCAGGGGGGTTGGAACTTGATGATCTTTAAGGTCCCTTCCAACACTGACCATTCTATGATTCTATGATTCTATGATAAATAACTCATAGTTACTTTTATGGTTTGCTTCATCTGTAGATGTTTTTAGTGTGTATATAAAGGAACGTTTGAGAAACAGCAGTGTTCTAGAAATATTTCCGGAGCTGTCCAAGCAATGGAATCTTGGAATCAATATCTCATCCATGTGTCTTTCATTTTTATTTGCATCACCTGTAAGTGCAAAGTTCTCTTTTTTTACCTTAAGATTTACAAGTATATTGGGTTACAACGTTTTACAAACACAGCATTAATATTAGCATTCAAATTTGGACCAAGCTTTTGAAGTGAATCTTCTGACTGTTTCCGCTGACCAAGCTTTGGTTCCCTTTGTGCCCTGGGTCTGCAAACTGGATAGCTTTGCAGATGAAACCGAAGTGGAAAATCTGCTTCAGGAGTGCACATTATAAGACCTAGCTGTCAGTGAGCATTCATTGTTGAGTGACAGACAGGAGTTAACATCAGTTAAAGGCTTTGAGTCACATATACTTTGGTTGCTTGGTCCCAGAGCAGACTGGGGACTACCTCAGTCTTTTACCTCATGGCCTTTAGTATGCCTGGTTTTTACCAGTTTGCAGTGATCAAATTTGAATCTTGAATGCTGAAACCTGACTCTTGTATCTCTGAATGTTTGCTTTAGGTCCCCCATACGTTTGTTTGGAGAGTTAAGCAGTGAAATTCACAAACACCACACTGAGAAATTACCTGGAGCTGAACTCTAAGTAACGACAAGGACAAAAGTATTTTTTGCACTGGATTTTCTCCAGTGCTTCAAAATCTTTCTAACTGATGTAGACGAGCACCTTCTTTTTTTCTCTGAGCTGTGTTCCAAAAATTCCTGAGACGTTTCCCCTAGTTAGGGTCATTCCTTTATATCAACACATGACAATGACAACCACACCTCCCTCCCACTCCAGCTAGAGGTAGGTAGACTCAAAGCTGTCCCAGTTCTATATTTCTTCTGATGGAACTCAAAAGCACATCTGGTTTGTTTTCAGTAGGAGGAGAAAAGTAGGAGATGTTTAAGGCTGTGGTCTGAGGTTATGCTCGGCCTTCTCTACACAAACTGTTCCATTTTGCATAGAATGTAACAAATAAAAAAAAAATAATAAAAAAACCCCTATATGCTCAAAAAGGAACAGTGGAATGATTGTGATTCCCTAGACTACTGCCTATTTCAGTGGATAGAAACACTGATTTTCAGGTTCTCTCTGTACTTTTGTGTTATACAGGACATCTGGCTCTTTCCTAAGCTATCTGAGCTGCTTCTGAGAGATTCTACCTTCCCACAGAGTCTAATTTTTCTGATACAGATTGCAGTTTAAAAGTTACAATGCAGCTAATTGAAAGCCCTGTTATAAGGCTCATCTCATTAAATACTGAAATGCAAGCACCTCCAGAGTGAAACGTGGCAGCTGTTAAACAGTGAACAGCAATACCAAACAAAAGCTCAGGACAGTGAAAAAGAACATTGCATCTAATTGAAACTGCAGGAGAATTGGTAGTAGACATAATGCAATTATCCAAACTGGAAAGTGTCCAAAATACTACGGTTAACATACATGCCTTTTCCTCATTTTTTATTGCTGTGGAAGAGGGAAAATGAGACCGTTATTGTGCTAAATTAATGTGTAAATCATTAGAATCTGAAACACTAATGTTTAAATCAGTAGAATTGCACTTATCTGCTTCAAAACAAAAAAAAAAAGATCGTCTTTGGAAGAAAGTCCACTACATTATGGGATCAGAATAAAGCTAACTCAGCAGGAAGTGTCATCAGTTGTCCTTTTGGGTCTTGTAAGTTGTGTTCTGCACAAACCCTGGTCTTAAAGACAGTGTGCTGGCTTAGAAACACAATGTCTCTTAAGGAGTGGTTTTATAGAAGGATGTAATATGAAAAGCAAGCATTGGTAAGAAGGAACTTTTTTACTTGTAGCACAATGCTATTATGTAGTTGTGGGGAGGAGGTATTTTGGCAGCTCTTTTATCTCCTTGCCATTTACTCATATCACCACTTATATGTTTGCTGAAGCAAGCTTTTTCATCAGTTCTTTATTGTATGTGCCTTCAAATAAAAAAGTTTTGTAACTGATTTTCCTCTTTAATTCATTAACATAAAGAATTACCTTTACTTCATCTACCAGAGGTTCCTCTCTGTCTTTCGTATACTCTTTATCAAACAGTACAAACCCCCACCCCACTGACATTAACTGTATATCAAGATTAATTCAGGTTGAGAAAAACCATTTCTTGAAAGTTATCAGCTTCTGTCTGCAATTCTGCAGGAAAGAAAACATTCACAGCCAAGAGATGGGGTAGAAAATTCCATTTCCTTTAGAGGACTGAGACTGCTGCCTCTGAAATACTTCCTCAGAAGGAAATAACACTAAAACTAGAAACAGAAAAGATAACTGTGTAGAGGGAAAAGTTTTTTAATGTGTGGTACGTTGTAAGGAGAGTAACAAATAAAGAGTTTAAACTAGATAAGATAATTCCTGTCAAGTTATTTGCGGTTAGTGGAAAAAACAGTAAATGTAAATAAGTCACCTTACAAAAAAGGGTCATGTTTTTAGTGATGAAGATATTACACAGCTTTTTTACTAAAGTTGAGAGGCTGGCAAGAGACAGAAATCCTAAATTTTTATGACTGTTTGGAGAGAAGGAGCAGAGGAGAGAAGGATAAAAGTAAAGCTCTCAGTGACTTGAGATAATAGAACGATGTAAACACAAGGACATGCCTAACAGAAATGTTTAAAGTAGTTGGAGTATCTATAAATATACTTAAGCAAAGATGAGAATGTTTACACACACTGGTCATTGTCATAATCTTTTCTTTTTTTGTAAATTTTAGTAGTAATAAACAACCTTCCCTTAGGTAGGGTTGACTGTTTATTGGGGACAGATTCCAGGAAAACTAAAAGTGAGATAGACAAGCTGTATTGGTAACAGATAGTACCCAGGGATATTGATGCTAATTCCACACTAAAAGTTAGAGTATCATGGAACTCTTATTAGAGATTTGATGACCCAAGATCCAGAATTGAAAACAGATGTACTTAAAGTTCTGAAGTGATGCTGTGAAGATGGCTGAGTTGCTACAGCAGAAGTCAGCACTGAGTTTACCATGGTGAAAGACAGAGGACAATACGCATAGCCTGAATTTGTTTAGTGAATGAACAATGTTCTCTGGGTATGTTTGTTGAGAAGACTATACAGCAGGTTTACATAAAGGAAAAGCAAAATAAACCTAATAGAGCAAAAAAAATAAAGCTAATGCATAGATATTAGTATTATATCTGTAGAAATATTCCTCCTTTACTATTTTATATTATGTCTTGCACAGAAAACATTTTCTCTGATAAAAACTAAAAGAAAACAAAGACAAATAATACTTTTCCATCCATGTAATGATATAGTGGTGTGATACGTTAATGTCAGTGTTGCAGACAGATAATATGGTACAATTATCATTTTATCACTCACAGGTGAAATTCAGCTGCCAGAACTGTTACAGACCGCTTACATAGATCCTGACCCCATACCCCTATCAGAGGTTCTGATATTCTTTTACGAACCAATATGAATCAGTCTAGGCATAATTCTGACACTGCTGTCATTGCACATTAATATAACTACTCTCTTTGGCAGCAGCAGAGTCCTGCAGTGATTTTCAAAGCATAATGTTAAGATGTGCTTTTAGGAGTATGATCTAATGTGTATATGATGAAGAGACACTTTGTTTATTATTTCATTATTAGTATAAAGATTAAGAATATCTCTGTATCATATGTATAAGTGCAGAATGGGAGTCAAGTATAGCATGATCATGCAGAAAATTCTACATTTTCTTTAAGAATAACTGTACTGGAGTTGAAACATTCATCGTTGCTTAAATCTTCTGCCTCTTTATGGTTAAGAAACTTTTAACTAACTGTAAGAAAAGTAAATAATCTCAGTAATGTGGGCCCAATCTACATAGTCCAGTGGTCTTAATCACCTCTGAACTGTCAAATTTGAGGCTTATGTGTACAAATTTATGTTGAAATAGAAAACAGGGTTAAAAGGATTAAATTTCTAGAAAATTCTACTAAGGACGCTAAATAAAAGTACTAATAACTTTCTTGTGGACCTGAAAATAATGGAAAATGTTGGGATTAAACAATGAACAATTGTTCAGTGTTGATGAGGCAGAAGACAAGGAATTAAATCACTGCTTGGAGATAAAGTCGAGACTATCAGAAAACAAAGATACTGGATACAACTTATGTTGTTTGTTTATTTTATGCCACAAAACAGTCATACAAATCCTGGCTGAATGGGTCACATGACTGTTTTTTTGTGCCTATAAACTTAAGTCAGGATATTTCCAAGGCTTCCCAGTGATTTCTTCTTTTTGTAAGAATAAAAATTGAGAACAGTCAGTATTTTATCCAGATTTCCTGTTCTGATGCAAAACTGAAGACATCATACCTTTGACTAAATGTTAAATATTTGTGTTAGATAATAGGTAGTTAAATAGGAAGAGAAAGATCATGCATCCTCTGTGATTCCAAAGAGGTAGTAATATTTAAAAATTATCATTTAGTGGTAACATATGTAGAGGATTTTGGAGATTAATATACTGTGACTCGAAGTGATTCATTTCAGTCCTAATTCTACATCGAGCTAGACAATATATAAGAAATCAGAGTCTGCTCTCCTGTGTACCATTCTATATAAGGAAAGTCACTTACACATATGTAATTAATTGTGATACAATGAGGATTCCTAGATGGTATCCCAAGACAGCATTTTTAATATATTTTCCTCTGCTGTGAATTAATAATATGCTTGTGGTCCTGTGCCTCAGAGAATGCTTTTCTATTTATTTTTATTATGTAGGTGTTTGTAAGCTGTGTGTTTTATCTGTTGACACCACTTCATTCTCCCCTTGTAGAAAGATTTTGGTACACAAAATAACTCTTTAGTTTACTGGCACTATTCTGAACCCTATTCCTTTTCCAATGTGTGTATTTATCTACAATTGACAAGCTGTTGCAAGGCGTTAGGTATTCCCCAGCTAGCTGGCCTTTGCAAAGAAGATCCTTGATGGTAATCAACAAACTGAAACACCGCATATTTTCTTAGCTTGAAATTCCTAATAAATCAACATGAGACAAATATTCATGCATTAAAGGTTAAATATTTTAAGCTTTTTGACAGTAATTGAGTGCATCTTCAAGAGAGGTTTAATTTTGATACAGATTCATATTCTTTTCTTTCCATTTCATCACAGTTTGCCTCAGATTGTAAATATTTTATACTACTGACTGACATTTCACAGTTGGCACGAGTAAGTATATCACAGTCGGATTTAGTTTAAAGGCCTCCAGCTGCAACTTTATTAAGAAATACCATTCCATAAATAAAGCTAATGTTTACTTGGTGGCTTTATATCCATGAAAGCAATATTCACATACACATCATCAGACCTGCAATATCTGAGACGCTAAGTCTCCTATCAGTCCTAGTCCCAAAAGAAGGATCAGATGCTCTTGATTAAGATGCCACCATAATAAATCCCAGAATAGTTGTTGATGTCATTAACATCTGTCTAGTCATGGCAACACCTCTTTAATTTTGAACTCTGAGATAAGGCTTGTAGACTGCATTTTCAAAGGAATTGACATGCTTGAAAAAGTACACGAACACCTAACCTACACAAGTGCTTTTAGAAATCACATTGATGAGAGTTAGATGATTAAGTATTTTTGGCAAATCTACATCTGTCTTTAAGGTACTGAAATACCTTCCAAATATCTTAGAGTTATGCAAATTTAATAGCATAATCAAGAAAAGTAATAAGAAAACCGAGACAAAACTATGCCAGGGGACAGAAATATACTGTCCAGAATAGCTTTTTCTTTTTCTACATGATATATGTCATGGGTATATGATGAATAACTAACAGGTCTTGGAGTTCAGAACATGGTAAATCTGCTATTCAAAGAAAATACTTTTTCTTAGCACAAATATACTGATCATCCAAATACTGAAAGTTCTCTGAAGAGCAAAGCTTCTATATCCTTTTTTCTGATTCCACACATCATGAAAGCAGAAGTATGAAGTAGCTCAATCACAATTTACTGCTTGATCAGAGGAAGTGGGTAGGAAGATTATCTTCTGTTCAGGTGTGAGGTGGATGGACAACCCACCTCAGCCTTTATTCACAAAGCTCCCAAAAGTCAAGCAAGTAAGGTTGAAATTCATCAATCAGAGGTTACAATAAAGCATTTGAAAACATTGTAAAAGGTTAAGCTATTTATCCCCATTGGTAGAGGTTATGTTCATGCAAATTTTTATTTCTTTGCACAAATATGTATTGTATTTAAATATCCTTTGGACTTTTATGAGTGAATAAATCACTTTACCTTTTCCACGTGAAAACTTGTAATTTCTGTGCTTACTTTCATCATTGTAACATATCAACTTCAGTAACTTTGTTTTCAACTGATATTAATGTAAATAAGGTAAGAAGGAATAAATTCACACTGACTGAATATCACACAGATCACTCAGTTGCTGTCAAGAAATCTGTTTGTTTTCTTAAAGGATCAATAAAAGCTCAAAACACATCTTTGATCTCTGTTTAGGGTCAGTGCATAGTTCTTTTTTTTTGGTTCCTGTCATTCTTATTGACACTAACTCTTTATTTCTAGAATTCTTGTAAACATTAGTCCTTCAAGTAAAACATAATTCAGCTTCAGTTCTAGGAAAACTGACATAGAGGAGAGGAGGTTGGACTATTAGTGGAAGTCAATTACTGAGTTATCTGGAAGGACTATTGTCCAACATATCTGATTGTAAATGATAAAGAAGCACAACTGAAAAAAATGGTATTGCGAGGAATGGGTTAGGAAGGGTGGCAGAAGAGAGTAACTGTTTCATGAGGAAACATGTCACTTAGCTGCCAAACAAACATCACCTCCGTAAGTTACACCCCAGGATTTGACTGATTCACCTGCATTCAAGAATAAATGCTTGGTGCTCTATTGCATTTTTATTATCCTGAGAATGACATCCTGAAGTTAGGTATTTGCTGTGTGAAAGGAATGCTTGCCACATAATTTATTTTTTTCAAAGATGTTATGAATTAGACACTTTGAAATTGTCCAATGTGCTTTCACTGATCTGTACAGATTCTTAACTTAAAAGACGTGCATTGGTTTTTGAATCTAAATAATTCAGTAGTCTTTCCTTTCACTTCAAAGATATGCATCCCCTTCTAAACTCAGTTAAAGAATTCTTGCAGAATATGATGCACTCTTTCTCATGCCCTCCATATAGATATTGATCAGTAAACCCCGTTTGAAACATTTCAACAAATCTGACAAGTGACAGGATCAGTCACTTGTCTTAAAGGTGAGCTGTAGAAGGCTTTTAGAGTGTCTAGATTACTTCATTGGGTTCAAAAGAAGGAAAATAATAATTTACATTAAGGTCACTGCTAATTACAACTTTAACCTTGCAAAGTTTAAAAGTGTGAATAACTCACAGGAGCGCGATTCAGCTTCTGAAGTAAATGAATTCAAAGCCTAACTAGAATGAACACAGACTGAAATAAATGTGTGTATTCTGAGCCATTGGTTAGATCTGGTTATCTTTTGTTGGTTTGTTTGTTTGCCTTCTTGTTTTTGTTGGGGTTTTTTGGTGCTTTTGTTTTGGCAGAGGAACTAGAGTTGTCAATAGCTGTTTATGCCAATAGTTGCGTGTATAGACCAATAATAAGTCAGTCATGTCATAAACAGACATTTGTTATTTCTGATGTAAATCCTGATTGCAATTTTTACTTCTATCTGCTTTCTGTCCACTTGTCCATATTCCTAATAATATCTTTGAAAAATCTTGGTCCCAGATCACTTTCAAGTATTCATTACTTATACCATCAAATCACTTAAGAGAAGCTTCTTTCTCTGTGAAGAAAAGTTAAAAAAAAGAAAAAAAAAAAGTTGGCAAGCGTTCCTTTCACATGGCAAATGCCTAACTTCAGGATGCCATTCTCAGGATAACAAAAATGCCATAGAGCACCAAACATTCATTCTTGAATGAGCGAATCGGTCACATCCTGGGGCACAACTTTATTTCATAAGGTGAAATATCCTTCCTGGAAGCAATCAATCTTCTCCTGTTCAGACGCTTAAGATTCAGCATTTCTAATTATTGCAGGGTTAAACCCAAGATCTTTACACAATGGTATAGTACAATATCTGTTGTTACTTTTGGACCTTACGACCCTTAAAATTTCCCACTTATCACAACCTTAATTTTTTCTGAATAGAAGCATTTGGAATACTTATGTGAACATTGTGTATATAGGTTTTATGCTAGGGGTGAACATATAGCTGTACCAACAGAAAAAGGGGTGAGGAAAACCGATGAATAGAGATTTTGAACATTTTCCTCTTCAGTGAAGGAAAATCTTAAGATGTTTGCATTAGAAATGTTATTATAGGTATTACATGTGGTCAAATCATTTGTGAATAAAGTGCCAATTCTCAAATCAATCTGATTAATCTTTCATCCTTTATTATGAAATATGATAGAATTCAGCAATGGTATATTGAAACTCTACTTATGAATAGTTTTGTTGCAACAATATCAAGGACTCAGATGTAGTAACATTGAAGTTAATGTTGACAACCCACCATGATTATTATTTAATTATTATTACTTCAGTCCCACTTTTCCAAAAATAAATAAATTAAAAAAACAAATACAATTTATAATATGTAATAGAATGTTTTATGGAGCCTTGCAAACAGTGCATTTAAGTGCTTTACATTATAGAGTTTTTATTTCAGTTGGTCTTTAAATGTCATTAAAATCTGTAAACTGATTCAAGCCTGAAAAAATGTTTCAAAAATTACAAAGGTATATCTTTGGAAATGATGACCCATAGTACAAATATTGAATTCTGTATCATTTTAGACTTTCACTTGTAACAGAATTTAAATATTCAGTTATGAAAATTGCAATTTTAAATATTCTCTGATATGATTTGAAATTCATAATAAAGTTTGTAAGAAAATTCAAAAACATCAGATACATTTAAAAAGAGGAAAAAGAGAACTACAGAATTACATTTCTGCTTCCAGTGTTAATTGTTCTTTTCAGGTATGCATCAAGTATTGCAATATTTATGAGCCAAAATTCTTCATGACTATTCCCATCAACAAACATAAACCTGTGTACGCATAAAACCATGGTATTTGACAATGACGGTCACTACCAATAATACCAAATGCTATTTTTATTTCTTTTTTTAGATCTCTGTCCTGAGACACAACAACAGGATGTGCCTCGGAGAAGAGTAAGTTAAAAAATTCCTTGCCTTGATATTTTTCTATTATAATAATAACTAGATATTGTATCTTGAGTTTCATTGGAATTATTTCATTAACCATGAATTTTAAAAATAGTAAGCCACTCCTATGGAGTCCTATTTACCAAGTCTACACTGTGTATTCACACTTGACCTCGATTTCAGCAGGACCTTTGTCTAAGCAACATTCTTTTAAGCACATTGAATTTAAACATTAACATTAGTAAAATGATAACATTAAACATAAACATTGGTAAATTAGTATCAATTATTTAAGCAGCTATGTTTCTTATGATGTAAAATTTTATGAATAACACACATCCTAGGTGATTTTGTTGCTTCGGGTAATATTTCTTCAGAAAAGAAGCACAAAGGAAGATAAGCTGCTCTTATAAAAATAAACAAAGAAACAAAGAAAGTGATAAAGTACACATATTAGTGTCTTTTCATTGATGTACATCTTCCATGTGTAAAGACCATATGGAAAATTATTTTTATGTGTTTGGCTAACTATTAATTACTGGGTTTTCTCCTTTCTGTATGCCTGAAATATCTATCTCCTCTATAGTGTTTGGAAAGTTGCTTTTTATTTAAAAAAAAATTAAAAAATTACATGAGACTAATATAAGATTTATGTCTCTTTATCACATAGCATACTTGATGAGTTTTAAAACTGAAGCATTTTCCATGTCAACATTTTGTACTGTTTTGTTTTATCTTAATAGCAGATTCAAATGCCAGTGACTCAATGATATAGCTTGAGCACAAATGAACAATATCTGTTAACTGCTTAGTATTGAGGGAATGACTAGCAGCACAGTCTGTGCTATGTCAAGTCTCTGCTGAGTCAAGAAGTTGTCATGATGCTTTTCAATGGCAAAATTAGTGCAATGTGAATAATGTTAACTTTCAAGTGGTATGAGGTTACATTACAATGCTGGCTGTTAATCCTTATTTCTATTTGTTAAAGACACCTCAAAGTGTTTTTGAGAGGAAAAAGTAGTTACTATAATCCTGCAGTTATAAAAGAGAACATAAGCACACTTGGAATTTTGCCTTTGGTTTGATGAGTTTAGGACTTGGATTTTAGACCAAAATCTAAGCCCAGTCCCTAAAGAAACAGAAGTTCCGTATCCGGGAAAATGAATCTTGTTTCACTGCGCACAAAAAAAGAATGCAATGGGTTGGTGGTAGAAGCAATACTGGGAGTAGATCATCTGTGCCTGGCTCCTGGGAGAATCTTTCATTTTCCCTTTCCCCAAATATAAAAGCAATCTCCTACAGCCACTGAAATCACTTGAGGTATATCTTCAATTCATTTCAGTTGTCACAGTTCCGTTCCATTCAGCAGAATGGTATTAATTTTCATCACCTCACTGCTTGAACATAAATCTTTATTCCCTCAATTAATGAGTTTCATTTTTCCCTTCCTTTGATGTGCTTTGTGAGAACATACTATACTTCCAGACACATTTTCAGGGCACTCTAAGAGGCATTTGGCATAAACTCTTCAGTTTTGGAGCTGTGATGCTTTCAGGCCCACTGAGAAATTGGTACCATACTTTATTTACTAATGTTTTTTTGTTTTGAAGCTATTCTTCACTATTCACAGTTGTTTCCTGATAATGCCTCAAAATATTTTAACTAGACAGGTAGAGATAAAGTTCTAATGGAAGGAAGTAAGTCAAGAAGCAAAAATGCAGTTATTATGTTGCAAATGTGAGATCATTCATAAGGGAATCATAGGGGATCATTCATGCTGAGGGGAGACCTTCTCGCTCTCCACAACTCCCTGAAAGGAGGGTGTAGCGAGAGTGGTTGGTCTCTTCTCCCAAGGTGATAGGACAAGAGGAAACAGCCTCAAGTTACACCAGGGAGGTGGGAAATTTTTGCATTGAAGGGATTATTAAGCATTGGAACAGGCTGCCCAGGGAAGTGGTTTAGTCACCATCCCTGGTGTTTTTTAAAAGACAGGTAAACATAGTGCTTGGAGGTATGGTTTAGTGATGGTTCTTGTCAGTGTTAGGTTGATGGTTGGACTCGATGATCTGAAAGGTCCCTTCCAACCTACTCAGTTCTATCTGTGATTCTATCTATGGCAAGCAAAGTCTGGATCACACATTTAGGTGTCAGAAGGATAACTGTTCTTTTTCTAAAAGAATACTTTTTCAGACAGAAGACTATATGGATGCAGTTTACTTCATGTAGTTGCTAGTAACACTAGCAAGACATTTATGGAAAACTAGGAGGAAAAAGGGATAGTGAACAAGGCACATATTCAAAATACAGTAGAATACTTATGCCTTACTTCATTTTACCCTTTCCAGATACATACTACAGTTGTATTCATAGAATCATAGAACAGAATTGTAGAGTTGGAAAAGACCCTTAAGATCATCTAGTCCAACCATTAACCTAACACTGCCAAGTCCACCACTAAACCATGTCCCTTAGCTTTATATTTAGTGCTATTGGCAGCTAAAAATAGGTTCACTAACTTGCAGACTCCTATTTCATGCCAGCAGAGGTGTCATTAGAATAAACACGTTTTCACACAAAATTCAGACTACAGAGTTAAACTAATATGTCAACAGAAGTCATATGATAATGTTTGCAAAATTGCAGGTCATTAGTTGAATCCTGCACTGCACTTAAATGCAAAGCACCTTAACAAAATAAAAATATTTTAAATTAAAGTATCTTAAAAGTCATTAAACTTAACAGGGATGCTTAAAAAAAGAACAGCTTTAGAATATGGGAGAACAGGATGCTGAACTTTCTTTCAAAAAATAAACCATATCTTTTTCTGAAGAAAAAAAATGGGGGAGTTGAAATTTAGTTTTTGACTGATCCTTCTCTGTCCTGTCAAATTTAAAATGTTTAACACCTACCTTGAATATTTTATCAGTAAGACTAATATGAAACTCCATTAAAACTTGATTAACAGACAATGTATCTCTTTGAAAATTTTCTAAGTAAAAGGAGTGTTTGGCTGCAAGAGAGAATTATTATTATTCCTTATTTATAAATAAGGGTTAAAGTTGTTATTACGACTATTATGCAACAATGTAGTTATCTTAAAATAAAATTGTATAATGTAGGTAATAATTTGCAGATGTTTGTTTCTCTGTATGACACACTGCCTATTCCAAAGAAACAGCATAAAAATAATGTTATGTAGTTGAATTTCAGATTGATACTTTTGAAAAATCTTGCATTTTAGAATAAACTTGGAGGAAATGAATGAAAGGAAGGAAAGAAGGTAATAAACTATTACACACACACACAAAAGAATTGGTTCATATGAACCAAATGAAAATCTACCATTGTAATGAAATAATTCGCATTTGTCACAAAAAAAGTATTGATCAGATTCTATTAGAATTGTTACTAACTAAAATATATGACAGCAGTAGTTGTATCATCATGCTTCACCATTTGTACCTTAACAAGCTAAAAAATTACATGCTTTAGCTTTGAAGTGCTTTGACATATATATATAAATGTATTTTTCATTGCCAATATGAACTGAGACCACCATGTTTATATGAGTTAAAGCAAAATTCTTTCAAACCTCTACATCAACTGATTAGTTCTGAACTGAGTTTTAGTGTATATACTTTTTGAGCAATGAAATGGATCAAATTTCAGTGATCTGCTGTAAAGGTAAATATTTTTCAGTTGTCTGTATCTCTGCATACAGCAGAAAGTTTTCTAGCATTCTGTTAATAAAATTCTCTATTCTTTTATTATTTTATATATTATGTGTTCCTTAATCAACCAAAATTTGTTAACATTTCTAATCCTTTTTATTTATTAAAGCCAAATAAGTAGAAAGATATTAGTGTTATTTCTAAGGGAAAACAAAAGAGACAAGAGAACTGTTCAGCCTTAAATCTGATAAAAATTGTGAACTATTTAGTAAAATGCATCTACATCCCCCCTAAATATTACAGGAAGAAAAAATGGCATACGTATAAACTGAGGACAGTTTTGCAGTCTCATACAGTTATCATGCAGCATATGGCTCAACTTAGAGTAGCCAAAAAACTCAGCCAAAAAGCCCATCTACTTATATGGTTTCGCCTGTGAATCACTTCTTTTCCATGTTGAGTGTTCAAAAGGGGCTACAAACCCCAAACGCCTAGCACATTATTTCTATAATGTCTGGGAAGGTCCTGAAAAAGTAGCAATGTTTTCCTTTTACTTACTCCAATAAAAAAACTTTGTGTTTATTATAATGAGAAAAGTAAGGTTTGTTAGTCTTTCAAAGACATTTCCAAAGGGGATACATGACCACATCAGATAATTTCACTCTTTTTTACATCAAGTAGTGGAAAATAATGAAAACAAAAATTAAATAATCAGGCCACTTACATTTCATGAAAAGAAAAAGTAAACCTCCCATTAAGGAGATCTCAACCAACAGATGTAATGCAGGTATCTAGTAATGTTTTCAGCTTCAGGAAGGGAACATCTCTCTCCAAAAAGCACAAACATAAGACCTCCAGTGCTTTAATGAACTGGCACAAGTTTCTAAACACTTTGTAATGTGTGACAGGTGACTCAGCACAAGTTTTTAGCATTGCAGGACTTTTGTTAATTCCACTGTTTAGAAGCCTATATGCAGTCACCTTTACCCCAGGATATGACATTTTACAACTGCAACAAGGACAACATATTTCCTATATAGCTTCCTTTTGTATATGATCTACTGACGTCCATGAAAATTCCCAGTCAGCTGTCCATTTTGGAAATGATTCATTCATCATATTCTTCATTTCCTCAGGAAAGTTATGTGTGAAAGGTAGGAGTGAAACTAGCTCAAGAATGTCTTCTAAAACTTATATGTCAGGTGATACTAAATTCATTGTACACATTTTTTGTATGTTTCTCCTGTATAAAATACATCTCCTGAGAAAACTTCTTATGGCTCTTTCACAAAGGGCTGTATTCATTTTGCAGTCTTTACAACACACTGTCTCTCTAAAAATAATAAAAAAGCAGTACATTTGGGTTTGGACTTTTTATGTTTTGGTACTTAAGGTGTTATAAGCTTTGTGTAGGAGACTCATCTCAGTTTTTACAGTTACCATGCCTTCACAGACTTTCTGTTAATTGTTTCATTATTTAATTTAACACATTAAAAAGTAATACAGAACACTGCAGAGGTTTGATACTCATTGATGAGAGGTTTGATAGTGACTGATGACAGTAACAGATATCTTTTGTAGGTCAACACAGTCAGTTCTGATAGTAAGTTTCTGAACTTATACTGAAATTTTTGCCATTTAAAGTAAATACCATTTTCATATTTTTCTATAGGAAAACAAAGGTAAAGATGAACAGTGATAGAATATTTTTCCCCTCTTATATATGATTCATATCTGGGGTCAGCAAACGAGAGGTGAAGGAGCCACCCTCAGGTGGCTGCTATGCCACATGTACATATTATGAAGAAAAGTAAGACAATATAGTTTTTGTCATTGCCTAAACAGTAGTGTTTTAAATTGTTCCCTTTTCTGAATGTATTATTATAAAGCAGCAAGTAGCAAAATAACGCAAGTGTAGATGTTTTGTCTTAATGATGATGTTCTTATAAAGCATCACAGCATAAATCTTTATGTATTTATATAAATATTTATTAAAATATTTATATATTTATTTATGTTTATCCACTGAAACTTTTAACTGCTTATTTTGTGGTCTGTGGTGTTTTGTTTTTCTATTATTTTTGTGTTCTTTTAAAAAAAAGGAAACACTATGAAAATTATATTTGAAATAATCATCAGATAAAATTAATTTGATACAGTTACCACTAGATAATTGTAGACAAACAAAATGTGGTATTTTGCCTCTGCCAAATAGATAAACATTTTGCATTATGCAGTATAAACAACAATATTGTTTTCCTGCAGTACAGAATTTTGCCTGCTCATTCTAATATTGTGGATCAGGCTGCCAAATCATTTTTCCTTACCCAGCCTCAGTGTTTCTATATACTTATTCATAAATGACTTTTAAATAGATTGTTTTGCCAGCCTTGTATTGCTAAAAAAGATTTTTTTCAAACACTTAACTCTATGTGTGATTTGAAACTTGATCCCAAGGAAAAAGAGAGAGGCCACTAATCAAATATTTTATTAAAAAAAATCTGAAATAATCTTCTCTACTTTATAATCACAATAGTAGGAAGTCCAATATTTCTGCTCAAACAAAAAGGCTGGTAGGCATATTTACCAAAGGCCTTATGATGTTTGCAGTCGACTTTGCAGAAGACAACATTTATAAAACCTTTACAGTGTCTGGCGGGTGTTATGCATTCTCCTGGGGATTAGTGTTATTCAGATATTGCCTTTCATTTGAACTTCAAAACCTTTTTCTTTTTTTAGAGACAGCTTTTTAATAGGTTTTGGAAATTAAAACCTTTCTATTTGTGTCATTATAATACCCACTATGAATTTACTTTTGGGAGATAAACCCCAGTAAAGCTAAAGACTATTGTAAGTTTTAAGAAGGGAAAAAAAAAGAGGAAGAGGTATAAATGTAGTATGAATCACTCTAAGAAATAAACCCCATGACTTGTGTCATGTTCTTCTTTCTTTCTGTTTTTTACTGAATAAAGCAAAGGCAGGTATTTTCCAGTACTTCCGTCTTTCAATATCTAGTCCCACAGAGACCTTATTGTGTTATAAGTAGACAAAATATTGTGTTTAGTAAGACTGAGTCTTAGCAGCATAAATCAGTTAGGAATTCCATTTTGTAAGTTAAAAATAAGATCTGAAGGAAGGACACTTAACTGATTTTGTTTCTTTAAAGCGCCACAAGTAGGTGAAAAATGTAAATTTCAACCTTCTAGAGTGCAGATTTTTAGCATATGTAAATTTGGGAAAAACACAGGTAATTTAGGAACTAAAACTAAATGATGCTCAGAAAGAGGGTTGTTCAACAGTTGCTTATATATTGCCTCTCTTTTGGTGCTTTTTGCTTTTAGGGAATATGTTTAATTCCATACTATACCTTAAACTCAGTGTAAAATAAAATGGAAAAAAAAATAAAAATCTTAAATATCAATAACAGAATTCAGGCTGCCAAAAAAATACCTAGTAGTTTGGGAACCAGGAAGATATATTGTTTATTTTCAGAACTGATAAATACTTTTTTTTTTCTCAGTTTCTAGAAAGAAAGGTTTCCAAGTACCTTCCTTCCATCCTCGCTGGTTTACCATAGCTCCCTTGGGGGCTGAATGAAAACAAGCTCATCTGAGTCCTGCTTTTGTTTTCCTGGAACAAATAGGAATCTCCTCAGATGTCAGCCCCTCTGACAGCTGAATGGAAGTGTGTCCACCTTTTTGCTTGTTTGCCTTTTACTTTAGAAAGGCTTGGTAAATTAAACTCCATCCGTTCAGGAAGGCTTTTGGCTCTTTTCTACTGAAACATATGCCTGCAGTTCAGTCCCATAAACTTCCACACTGCTAAAGTTTCCAGCTACCTCCTTCTCAGCCAGCAGGCTACTATAACATGCCTTGCAAGTTCCTCTCTGTTAGTGCAGGTTCTGAATGCATCTGCTTTAGAGTGCTAAGAGCACTGTTTTCATTGATTACAAGCATTGCTGCCAAAGAAACTCTGAGGTACAGCTCCAAGAGGAAAAATAAACTGTTTGATGAAAGCTGTTTTTCACAATAACATCTTTAGTTACTTTCAGGGTAGCACTGGTCTATAGGTTTCATTTATTATTATGGGGTGTAGTGGAGGGAAAAGATGGAAAAATACTGTGAGAAGTTACACTGAGATTTCTGAAGAAATGGTAAAATAAGCACAGGGGTTGCTGGCATATATAGACATGTTAGGGGAGAATAAGAAAAAAAAAAGAATAAGAAAAAAAAAAAAAAAACCCAGACTGAATAAGCTGAAAAGTGAAATAGGAAAGAACAAGAAATGTGAGAAGGACTGAAAAAGCGTGAACAAACTTGAACTACCAGGTTCACAAAAATCCACAAATACCTGTCACATTTACGTATTGTGGTCGCCTGGACAGCTTTCCAAAACAATTTCTGGAAAACTGGCTTTTGTTGATTTTTTTTTGTTTGTTTTATGTCTTAGGTTGGTCCTCAAAGGTTTCCAGCTCACACTTAGGTCTTCCTGGATACACAGAAGTGTTTTTTTAGACTGAGTAAGAGAGGTTTAATGAACACTTAGCTATGTGTGTTTCATATCTTGTTGGTTGTGAAATGAGCAACCTAGTGATATTTTTCTTATTGTTGTGTAAAGTTATGTGACTAAGAATTCTACAAACTCTTGGATGAACAGCCAGACAGAAAGTGGACAGTTTCCTGATGTGGCACCTTTAAAAAAAAAAAAAAAAATTAAAAAAGACAGATAATTCTTATTTAACAATTTTGTAATCTAAAACTTTTTTATACCTTCTAACGTGGTTTGATATTTCAGAAGCTTTCTTCCCAAAATGAGGTAGAGTGGTCTTTTTAAGTTTGAATTTTTGACTTATTATTACAAAACCAAAATATTAACAAACATTCTGCAGACATGATTACTGTGATTACCCAACACAACATTAAATGTAAGTAATATTTTAAAGCAACTTTTTTTTTTAGGTTAACAAATTTTGTTTAGCTTTCTCCAAAAACAAATCTGAAAAACTATGTAGAAGAAATGGAAGAAAAGCACATTTTTGTTTTATATTTCTCTGTTTAATCTTTTTTACAAATGCAGACAGATACCAGAGTTTCTAACCTGATGGTTAATATTTCATACACTTGTATGCAAACAATAAGGTTTTTAGTTGTTTTATCACAATGCACATTCAGAGAGGTAACTGTGAGTTATTAATCAGTGATATACAGCTGGAATTCGTTTGTCTGACAGTGCAGACTACTTCAGAAGAGCTTTCCTCTCAGGCACCTGTGGTTTGAGAGGAATGAAGAAAAAGTAAAAACCTCTAACTGAAAAACAAAAGCTTCTTCACTGACTTACTAGTAAAACCTGAGTTAAAAAAAAAAAAATAAAAAAAATATCAGAGCATTTTTAATGTAAATGCATTTTTTTTGCCTCTCATTAAATGCTTTGGTTTTCCTTTAAAATTTCTATTCAACTTGTATGGAACATGGCTTGTCACTGTCTACACTAACATAATGATGCATCATGACTTTCCTGGGTTTTAGAAAATTGTACTAATATCCACCTCACCCAAAAGAATTTGAAATCTTGTTAAAAGATTAAAATGTTTACTGTCATGAAGTACAAGGTGAAAGTCTTTAAAAGTAAGGAGAGAAACACTGACCTAAAAAAAGCACATATTTTGATTTTTTCCTCTGTCAGAAACAATTGATGGCTACATTTAAGGAATAAGCTGTTATTGTGCTGGATCCTATACAAATTTAGAAAAACAGTAACTCCTAATTTGCATTTCTCATGATCTGAAACAGTATTTTAAGGACTAATACAGGACAGCACTATAGGGCAACCCCAGTTCTGCAACTTCATCCATACTAAAAAAAGCTCACACGAAATGGAAGGTATTACAGTGTTTGTTTACTATCTTTATGGTCTACAGAAGCTTAACAAACTTTGAATAAATAAATAACAGAGAAAGTTTTAGCCTGGGAACTCTCTAGAAAATACAGAAATAAGAGATGATGTAACAAAATGTGAACATTCAAATCTCTTCCTTACAGAAATTGCTAATGAAATGGAAGATTTGCTGTAATATGGCTATACATTTGTCTTTGACTCAAAGAGAGAGTTTTGTCATTTCTGACATGAATTTTAAATGTAAGTTCCTCCCGGAATATTATCTTTACTTTTGATCTATTCAACAATGGGCAGTAGTGAAACTGAGTGAGTAGAAGAGAATCATAGTTTATTTCTTTGCCTTTCCTATGCTACATAATCTAATATTGATGAGGGAATTCAAAGAGAAGGAAGCTATGTAATATCTAATAGAATATATACTCTTTCTAGTCGTTTTCCTACATGCAGTGTTATTTGTGTTAACTATTCATCTCCTGCATGAAACTTTTTCAGACGCATTTCGGAAAAAGTAATTTTATAGAGTCTGGAGAATTTCTCTTACCTGTCATAGCAAATATTTTCAAAGGATGCTGTGTAATTAAGCATGAACTCCCCTGCCAGAGTAGCAATCCTAAACTGTGTTTTTCCACGTGTTTTGCCAAGTGTACCCCCTTACAACTAATGCTTCACTGATTGGTTTGGAGTTTCCTGGTTTCCACCTCCTTTTTTTTTTTTTTTCTTTTTCGTGTATTGATAGCTGTGTTCTAGAAAATCTCCTTATTTTCAGATATTTATGCTAAAAATAATGGTGGAATTCAGGTGTACAAACCTGACATAAGGCCAAATTCAGACACAAATTATGAAAGATTTAGAAAGATATTTTGTCCCCTTACTTTAACATTCAAATTAGAGGGTTTTTTGCATTTTTTTTCCCTGAAAATCTGTCTATAATGACAGCAACCCATTAACATGAAATTTATACTTACTTAAAACTTCTCTGATTTAGTCCTTTGTGTTTGAGTGAAGCATTGTGCATAAAATTTATATCCAAAAAAAGTCAATTTTTGGAAGTCTAAGCTAAAATGAAAAAAAAAAAAAAAGAAAGAAAAGTGGAAGTAGACTTGGTTGATTATATTGTTCACTCAGTTAATAGTGAACTCAGTGACCATTTCTGAACAACATTTTTCTTCTCTTTAAATTGGATGTATTTCCAAGTAAAATTTAAAGAAATCTAAAGTAAAACAATTTACTTAATAAGTGGGCAAAAGGAAAGTATAATTTGCATCAGTCTAGATTCACTTCTGAATTTTCTTTACAGCTACATGTGGTTAGATATAGAAAAGTTCTGGTGAGTAACACTATTCAGTGTCATTCAACACAAGCCTGGTCCCTGCAGTACTATCAGAAATACCATCACTGAGCAGTAATAGATTTCATGGAGTTTTTACACATTTTTAATTCTAAATAATCCCTGATTAATTATTGACTTTTTTTGAAAGCTGTGCATTCAAAAAAAAAAAAAGAAAAAGTTAATTCTTGGGTCAGCTAACCTATGCTTAGTGTAAAGTCTTTTATCACTCAATTTTCATTTCCTGCTTTGAACAGGATTCAAGATGTATCATATCCTTCTTCACTTTAATATGCCTTTTTAGGAATACTTCTTTCTTACTAGTCAGGCTAAAGTCTTCTTTTCAACTCTCCCAGTAAATCCTAATTAGAAGGTCTTCAGAACTTTTTTCACTCTAAATAATTATGGACAGGATCTACATCCTAAGCTTCAAGCCTGCCAAACTGATTGTGCTGGTACTGCACATGGCTGTAGAGGTTTTCCCACTTGGGTGTTTGTGGAGAATTAAGGTATTAGATAGACAGCATGGAAATCAGTTAGTTTCAGAAAGTTGGCAGTTAAATTTAACTTTTCAGAACTTTTCAGATTTTAACAGTCTGTCATTGCTTTGTGATAATCAGTTGATACCAGTTTGGTCTTTGCCATTAGTTGGGGAAAGAGAATTAAAAAAATGGTTTAAAAAAATCGTCTGTGAGGAAGGGGAAAGAACGGATGAGAAAAACAACTGTTCCTGCATGGACCATTTACCATAAGTGGTGTGAAGTTGTTTTGAATTATACAAGGCCGAATCTGTTGCAGGGTACTGAACATGAAAATTCCCTTAATGACTCAAATGCCCAAGAGCTAAAATATTAGATTTCCCAGAGCAGTGAAGGAAATCTTTTAGTTGATGTAACGTGGTATTTCCTCAAACAGCCAGAGTCTAAAGAATTTTCATAGGAAAATAATGAGAAAAACGTGTGAATAACTCTGGGGATAAAAAGAAAAGTGTTAGAGGTAACATTACACTACACAAAATTTTGAACTCACTATATAAATTATTTAATGATAAAAATACAGAATAATTAAATGTTGGGTACAGTATAACACTCTGGTACAATATAAACTCTCAGTTTTCAAAAAAAACCCAGATATTTGCACTAACTGTGGAGTACTAGGAACTGGGTTTATCGTAATGTATTAATTTTTTGTTGTTCAGTATTTCAACAGAAAGCACCATATTTATCTGAGTCTATGCAGTTTGGAAAAAAAAAAAAAGGCAAAACTATTAAATATTTTTTTTTAATAAAATAAGACACAACTCTAGTATTTTCACATTAGAATATTTTGATTTATGAATTTGCTTCAAAGGAAATAAATGACAGATTGTGTCTTTTTATGTTTGCATAGTTTATACAACAAAGATTAAGGCCTGAAAAAAAAATTCTGTTTTATTGAAATAAGCATTTAGTTGTTCTGGTGCTTGCACATGGCTGTCAGAAGTTACTAAAGCCTTTTGCTTTCATAAAAGGTAAAAACATGAGCAAGGAGCCAGAAAGTTTTTTGGAGTATCTAGAACGGAAAGTATGGCCTGGATTTAAATATTGCCTTAAAAGGCACATATGTGACTCGTAAATACCACGCTGATATTGGAAGTAATATTAGAAGAATATTACTTCTAATATTGTTCTAAGATTTCTGGTGTCTTAATTTCATGATTTTTAGTGTTCTATCACTATGATGCTGTACCACTTTGTCTTGTTTCTTAACTTATGTGCAGCAAACACTGAAAAAATCAGAATCAGTTGTTCTTCCAGGACATACATAATACATACAGAGTGCTGCTAGAGTTTCAAACAATTGTCACTGGTGTTAACCTGGAGACTATACTAACACATCAAAAAGTGGCAAAGAGGGCATTTTTGGAAGCTGAAGACTCCCAGAAAGGTTTTGGTTTTGCCCACACTGGTCCACTTTTAATTTTTCTGATGTTTATTTTTGCTTTTTGTCACACTTGTTCATGCTAGTGATTGGGCAGTTGTCATTAGTTCTGTCTGGTTAGAGTTTATGTATCAGGTTAGTGCTTATGTATCAAGCACTGGTGATGAAAAAAGAATATGCATAGTCTTAGAAGCTTTCCCATTAACCACTGCTATTGAAGTGTTGTGCTGTACAGCATGTGATCAGTTTTGACGTATCTTCAGCTACTATTGGAAAGGGTTGATGTCTCTCCTATTTGTCCCCCAGTCCAACAGATCTTATTGCATAAATTTGCCCTTTCCTGTTGAGGCACTACCATGATGTAGCATCTCCCAACTGAGGGACAAGAAAATTCAACTACTGAGAAGAAATCTTGACACTAAAATCACAACAAAAACCTGTTAATTCTATTTGTTTATGATGCATTAAGGTACATATTTCCTAAACCACATAGAGAGATTGACATGAGTAGGTTGTTCCTGTACCAGGTAGCTATTATAATGGTGTTTGGTAACTATTTTCCTGAAGTATATTAAGCAGAGATGGTATTTTGTTTGTTATGACAGGTGACCACAGTTATTTAAGTTACTACAGTATCTACACAGCCTGTATTCATTAGACATACTAAAGAATAAATCCAAAGAGAAAAGGAAAGAGGATGAGAAATATGCAGTTGTACTATCAAGACAGCTGTATAATTCACCAGTTGTTAGGCTGTTCGGCATACCCTTCCCTTTTGGATTAAGATGTTCCGTGATGATATTCTGTTTTAGGACTGATAAGAAAAAAATGGGACTGTGATAACAGTACATTTTAAAAAATGTAATCTTCCCAATGTTTCACTTTCATCTCACTAGCAGTTCAGCTGTGAGAAGCTGAACTGAACTGTAACTCAGCTGTGAAGATTCAATGGCTTGTGTATCAGTCTTTAATGACCCATGTTTAGAACACAAAAAACACTCTTTTCTATTTCTTTGTTTTTAATTGGGCATTAAAAAATATAAAGTAATTTGGCGATGTGTTAGAAAACTAAAACCATAAAACCCTCACCAAACCAAAACCACAATTAACAAAACATCACAAAAATTGAGTTGACACGACTGAATTGGGAGTAGCCACCCAGAAGGGAGCTGAAAAAAAACTGCTAAAGATAAAAATAAGTCATTCACCTCTTAGATTGGATCTACTTCCAGTAGGGAAGGATGCACAAACACGGTCTTATACTCCTTCAATTACAAAAATTCTTACAGAGGGTGTTCTTATTACATCTAAGGAAGCTCCCTCAAGAAAAGAAAACAAAACAAAACACAAGACAATCATATATTTTAAGAAATTGTCCATAATATTGATACAAGAGACAGTGGTGTTGTTCATTGTATTATCTACTTTAGTCTCATCTTTTGCTGAGTTCTTATACTCCAACCAACACTGTGACAACCGAAGGCTAGCTCTGTTGGGACTCCATTTTTTACCAGAAAAAAATACTCAGAAATAAGTAGCTTTGTATTTATGTGATTGTAAATAATAATCACAGAAGCAAGGAGGAGATCTTTTTAAAGTCAATATTAAATTTAAATGCAAAAATGCTGAAGATGAGCAACAAGTGCTTGCATCTTTCTGGTCTCCCTTTCCTTATAGCCCACCTTATACAGAAATATAAACACCATTTTACGCACACCATACAGTCATAGAAGTTGCTGCAGGGTATTTCTGCTTCTAACTAGTTGGAGCCTCACAAAATTTCTTCCACAAGGCTTTGGGCCTTTTAGTTGTGGTGTTTGGGTTTTTTTTTGTTTTTTTTTTTTTTTTTTAATTAACTGAAATACTAAAAATGAAGCATGGAAATACACTGAGAGAAAGAAAAGAACAAAAAAGAGCAAAATCAACTCCAACTGAGCGAAGCCTCCAGCAACAGAGGTCTGGATTTTTTAACTTCCACCTTTCTGGTGTCTGTTTGTGATGAATGATGTGGAAATGAACATCAGAGTAAATCTTAAACTCTGAATACTAAAGAGGTTTATAATGTCAGACAACATTTCTCTTCCTCTTTGGTTTTCTCCGCATATTTATGCTGAAATAAGTAGCCCTGCAATTGCTGAAAGCCGCAGTGCAGTCAGCTTCCCAAACAGTGGCTGAACTGCTGGGCTTTTGGTAAAGACTTTACTTCATTTATGCATGTAGAACTCCTAAATTTGTGAGAGCAGTCAACCTTATATCTATGCTGTGTGAACCTAGACTAAAGTGTCAAAGCTCATGAAGTCCTCAGCTCAAATGTGACTTGCACAACATCCGAGCAGGTTCAGATATATGTGATTTATAAAAGATGAACAGGTCTACATCAGGTTAATTGTTACTCACAATTCCAGACATATTTCAGGTGTAACCCAGATATCTATTTCCAGTTATGGGATAGAGACTTAAGACTTTTAACAGAACAAGTCAACAAAGCTGCAATGAAAGAAACTGCAATGATGTGAGCTTTCAACATTGGTATTAACCCATACTCCGTGTCCTTTCTGTCACATAACTCCCTCTCTGGCTTTTCCCTTAACACATGTATCATCTCCCCACTCCTTTTCTAAAGAAACCATTCTGTTTTGAACCTCAAAAAACTTGCTTCTCAGACCTCAGAAAATCTCCTAATTCTGCCAAGAAAAACTCCCTCAGTTATTATATTATAATTCTGGTAAGAATAACTCCCTCAATTCATGTGTAACACAGCCATTCAGGGCAGGGAAAGCCCTGACAATGGGAACTGAACTGGACCCTGTTCTGTACTGGATCATTTCTGTGATCCTGTTTAACTCAATGGTTCAACAGCAGTTGGGTCAACACAGTAGAAGGGAGGCGTTTACCATGTCATAGAGATAGGAATAATTACCTCTGAACAGAGGTAAAAAGAAATTTCTTAAATAAGTTTTAGTACTAGAATAAGTTCTGGGATAACTACGTCCTAAAAGGCATATCTTAATGTGGTAACTTGGTCTATTACAATCAGTCTTAAGCAGCCCAGAGATCAAATGTCTCCATTCAAGCTAATGACTGAAGATAATATGATTCTTTGGAGGAATAATACAGTAGGAAGCTAGTAAAAATGTTCTGCAGCGTATGGATTAAATGCAGGTGATATGTATCACTGCAACTTGGGGTCATTCAAAGGTTGGCTAATTTTATTTTTCCATCATTCTCACGATCTTAATCAGAGTCAGAGTAGAAGCCTGTGGCCTCACCCACTCTCTCGCTTCAGAGCTTCAATGTGTGCCACCTGCTGTTTTTGTGCTTCAAAACCCTTTGAAATTTCACATCACAGAAATGTGGAATATCCTTTCTTTGTTCTATTTTGAAAAGAAGTGTAGATCTATAATACACAACTTAATTACATACTAAGGATCCCAATCCCGCCCTTTGAAAAAAAAATGCTTTTAGATCTTCAGTGAACGGAAATAGAATTTATGTTGCATTTTGACCTCTGTTTCGGTATTTGCAGATGTAGCATGAGACGATTTGAGACTCAGCTCTTCTGTCACAACAGGATTATACTGATGTTGCTGCACTGCCAGTTCTTAACTGATGATGCATACCATTTAGAATATTGCTATCATGTTTGTGTTTTATGAAACAGTCAATGTTTATTTCTGATTTTGTGCATTGGTGGGCTTTAAGCTGACAAATGTAGATAAAGTTACTGAAGTTCAGAAATGCCCAGATATGAAAGTTTGATTCATTGAGTGTGAATATAACACTCCAAGGGAGACATCCACACAGCATGAAGTGGCTTAAGGCCCTGAAGCATTACGTAGCCTGGCATTTCTTTTTATTAGCATGTTAAATTTCACTAGATGAATAACATACTTAAATGCAATAGTAACATTTCTGATATTTTACCCAGCTTGAATACATTTTATATATTAATTCACATTATTATAAAGTTTTCTGTCTCTCTTGTGTGCTGTATTTTCTATGTCAAACATAGGAAAATACCACAGATCACAGCAAGTATGAAATTACCAAGTAAGAGGTTTGGGATTTTCAATAACTTTCACTGAATTCACCCTATCTGGATCTGGAATATACAGAATCTGGAATAAACAGAATAAACAGAATCTGGATATCTATTCCTAGTACAGTGAGGCTAGCCTTTTGTCTCAGAATGTTTTTTCAGAGTGTAGTTAATTAATTTTCATACCTATCTGTTCTTTATCACTACCTAATTTTTACACAAGGCTTAAAATTAATATGTTTGTTGAAGATATTAATTTCATAGAAGTGCACAGAGTGACAGGAGTAACAAAATTCAGAATGCATGAGAGTTTTTTCCTCATTCTATCCTCATAAAGCTGCAATTTGTGACCTCCAACCTCAAACCGAAACTCAAAACTTTTATTTCAACAAATAGCTGCTCTTGTCATTACCTTCTTCTTTTATTTTTTTTCTTTTTTGGGGGGGGGTTATGTGTGTGAGGTGTGGGCAGAATATACCTCCTTTTCTGTGGGAGTGTTACAGATGACAATACCAGGCAGTTCACAAGTTCTCATCTCTTTCTTATAAATGAAGTGTCTGATAATCCAAAGAAATGGTTTATCATTGTAAAAGTAATTGCTTACATTCACTGCAAGGCAAACAGTCTTGTTCTCCCAGCCATCCACTAGATTTTCTGTTGCTTGCAAAGCCAACAGCTTATTGAATAATTGTGTCTACTTTCTGTGCAACTGAAGAGAAACTTTGCTACTGTACCTCATTGTTTGTCTGGGGCTGTATGTTCTTATAGTGTCTTCCATTCCTCCTTCAGATTGCAGCATTTGCCAAATATATACATATACATGCATTTATAAATATACATATACATACACATATAAAATGCATTGCAATTCTGACAATTAGTATTTTAAAAGTAGTGCTATTTTGATTTTTATATAATTATATATACACATAGAAGTGTAAATATTATTTTATATATACATAATAATCAGCAAAATACCAATACATTTTAATGTAAAAATCTGAAAAATAACTATACATATATATGTAAGTATAATTATATATACAAATACACATTTAATCAGCAAAATAACAGTGCATTTTGTTATCCCCAATGCAGATTTTACTAGATAATACTAAAATAACATTAGCCCCTGTAAAGTCTTATAAAGAATATATTTGAACATTTTCATTTGTTTTGATATTTTATACAGTATGCTATTGGCACAGAATATCCACACTGATTCTTTTAGTTAACAGATGGCAGGGGTGTGCAGCCTTTGGAAAATAAAATCTAGGAAATTTTTTTAGACATGTATTTTATGTCTTACCTCCCATACAGTACAAAACTCAGAAGGGATGCCTTATGGGTGAAACTATTTCCATAAATATTATTCTGGGAGGTTATTTCTTTACTAGGGATGCGTGTTGCACTCTTGCCTTTTTCAAATGCATGCTGCAGAGTATCAAGCTGGTTTTCGCTAAGCACATCAACTTGTTTTAACTAAGTGATACATTTTTCTTCGTTTTTCTTACATGGAAGCAGCCTGAGTCAGATTGATACTGAAATCTCAATTCAGCAGAAATTCCAGTGTAAGGAAGAGCTCCAGTCATACAAAGAACTGTCTTAATTCTCCACATGCAAATCCTTCTTGGACAATTCAATATAGTTGGCATGATAGGGAGCATGGGTAGAGCCAGTTGGTATCTTGGACTTCCGGAGGTCAGTTGTTGGCCCGTTTATGGGCCTGGTTGACAGAGTCTTTTAGGAGACAGTCCTGAAGTGCAAAGGAGTCCAGGAAGGCTGGATGTTCAAGAACATAATCTAAAAGGTGCAGGAGAAGGCCATCCCCATGTACCGAAGGATGAGCTGGCAGGAAAGAAGACTGGCCTTGGAATAGAGAGTTTTGACTAGAACGTAGGGGAAAATAGAGTGTTTATGATATTTGGAAGAAGAGGCAGGCCACTCAGGTGGACTACAAAGGTATCATGGGGTAAAGCAGGGAGAAGATTAGAAGGGTCAAAGACCAACTAGAACTTAATCTGGCTACTGCCATAAAAGACAATAAAAAGTGTTTCTATAAATACATTCACAACAAAAGAGTGAGTTAAGGAGAATCTCCATCCCTTATTAGATGGGGGGGCGGGGAGGAGAGGGCGGGAAACATAGGGACACAAAGGCTTAGGAAAAGGCTGAAGTACTTAATACCTTCTTTGCCTCAGTCTTTAATGGTAAAACCAGTTGTTCATCAGATACCCAACTCCCTGAGCTGGAAGACAGAGACGGGGAACAGAATGAAGCCCCATAATCCAAGTGGAAAAAGTTAGCAACCTGCTACACCACTTAGACATACACAAGTCTATCGGGCCAGATGGGATCCATCCAAGGTACCAAGAGACCTGGCAAAAGTGTTCACCAAGGCACTTTCCATCATTTATCAGCAGTCCTGGCTAACCAGGAAGGTCCCAGTTCACAGGAAGTTAGCTAATGTGATGCTCATGTACAAGAAGGGTTAGAAGGAGGATCCGGGGAACTACACATCTGTCAGTCTGACTTCAGTGAAGGCAACGTTATGGAGCAGATCCTCTTGAGTGCCATCACACAACATATACAGGACTAGAAGGTTATCAAGCCCAGTCGGCATGGGTTTATGAAAGGCAGGTCCTGCTAGACTAATCTGATCTCCTTCCTTCTATAATAAGGTGACCTGCTTAGTAGATGAGGAAAAGCTGTGGATGTTGTTTACCTGGACCTGTCCGTGAAGCCTTTGACACTGTTTCACACAGCATTCTCCTGGCTGCTCGTGGTTTGGATGGATGTAGGTTTAGATTGAATATTAGGAAAAAAATGTCGTCACAGAAAGGGTTGTCAAGCATTGGAACAGGCTGCCCAGGAAGTGGTTGAGTCACAAACCCGGGAGGTATTTGAAAGATGTGTAAAAGTGGTGCTTAAGGACATGGTTTAGTGGTAGACTTGAAAGTGTTAGGCTTACGGTCGGACTCGATCATATTAAAGGTCTTTTCAAACCTAAACAATTCTATGGTTCTATGATTACCAGCCCATATCTGGGGCTATGACATCATGATCCAATTTCTGATACCCCGTGCCATACTGTGCCATGCAAATCTTGATAAATAATTTTGAAGTTTTCCATTTGATTCTACCTTTTCTGGGTGTTTGTTTGCACTAGTAAGAATATGCATGGTCACTTTTTGCCTGAAGTTTTTCATCCTGAAACAATATTCATACTGAATTTATTCATCCAATATCCCCCAGTCCAAGGACTATTGCTTCTCCAAATGAAGGGCCAATGTAATACTCTAATTCCAAAGGGTGGTTTCACTTAGTACTTACTTATATTTAAAGGAACATAGTTTTAGCAAAAGCTCCACATATTAAAAAAATAAGGACAATTTTACCCTTTCTTCCCATCCTTCTTCTCATCCATCTCCAGCATCTTGTCTTTTCCTACATTTTTCTGTCACATTAAAAATATGTCCCCTGTTCTTGCTAATTCTGAAATCAGTGTAAAGCCAGAAATGTATTCTCATGCTTTTCTACTAAATTTCCAGAACAAAACAAAACTGACAAAACTTATAATAAGATCTGTCATATTTAGGTTCAAAACATGGACAGATAGGAACTTAAACTGAATAAGAGAACAGATTAAAAGACAGTTCCTGGCAAATAAAGAATTCAGCATCAACAGAAGTTCCTTCTTCTTCATGTATTGGTTCACAGGAAAGTATTTAAGATGACATTCAGACACCCATCAGTCTCTGATATCTGTGTGTGGCTTTTGCCTCACTTAAGCAGGAAAAGGATATATGTTTGGGTGACACCATGTTTCTTAGACTCTTCCTCAGTCTGACCAGCAACCACAACTGGCCCTTAGAGTGAGAAAAATAATATAAGTACAAGAAGGATAAGCCAAGTATAGAGCAATGATGTGGGTTTTTTTTCTTTTTAATTGGAAAAAAAAAAAAAAAAAAAGATAGCTGGAAAAGTTTTCACTGTTTGAGACTTACAAACTTTATTTTTTTTAAAAAATAGGAGAATTTAGAAAAGTTTATGATGAGTCTTGGGGTATCTTTCTATATAAGAAAGTTTAATGTCATAATAGTTCAGTAACAGTCAGGATTAGTTTGCAATAGTCCATGCAACTGTATGAATAAGTTTTCCTCTACAATGTACTTCTTCAGAATTTGGAATTAGGAATCTGAGAAATTGTCCATTTCCACATGTGGCATGCATCCACAGTTGAGCAAAAGTGAATGGTATTTTAGTATTTTTCATCTTGGTGCACAGTGACCTGAGATTTTATTTGTCTCCAAATGCAGGTTTCTAAAGCTGATTTGCTGACAGGGCCAGCTTCCAGTACTATTCTAATTAAAGAGCTAGAAAGAAAATAATGTTGATTCACTTCTTAAATACTAATTTAGGTATTTCTGTTCAGAGGAAATATCTGATATTCTGATATAGAAAGGAAAGTCAACAAGAAAAACAACAGCAGCAGCAATGACAACAGCAAAAGAAGTGATATTTCTTTAAATTATTGCTACAAACCCCAAATAACAATTATTCCATGAATTCTGGTTATGGTTAACAGAAGAGAAACAGGAAAAAAATAGGAAGCTCATCTGTTCAAAAGCAAAATTTAGCTATGGATTTAGTCTTCTAGAACTATTCTTGCTTACTTCAGTCTTAGCCAAAAAATTAGTCATGTTTGTGACAGCTGCTGAAAAGCTAAGCATTGTTTTATTCATTCCGTTCTTCTAATATAATGTCTCATTTGGTAAGATTACTTTTTCTAGCTTATTAAAATATAATTTCTGGGTACTTTGCTGACAACACAACTATTGTTGAAAGTCTGGACAAAGAGTAGACATATAATGAATAGTCTTTTTTAATTATGTTCCAAGTAATTCCCCTAGTTAGGTGTAAGAAATTTTAAGGAATCTATTGACCTTGTTATTTAGTTTTGTGCTGGTGATATTTGTTAAGTATAGACTTGAAACATAAGTATTTGACTTTTTGTGACAATCTCTGATGGTAAGAATGCCATGATTTGGGCTTCTGAATGCTGGCAAAATTGAGAGTGCTATGAGTGTTGGTAATAGACACTATTCTCACATATTCTAATGAAGTGTCTTTAAAATTTTATTTTTTTTTTTTCCTACAGAACTGCTGAATGTGGAATTAGACCTCAGCTAACTGAGGTCTAAAAAACACTATAAAATAAAAATGTTGATTCTAAAGTATACTTTAACCTGAGAAAATGGCCATTTTATGTCCCAAATGGAAGAAAACTGTCCTAGCAATAGTTTGTCAAAATTTTTTCCTCTGTCAAATATGAATGAATGTCCCAATGAAATGAAGACATTTGCTTTATTAACTAAACTGGAGCCAAAATGTCATCCATTGTTTTTATTCTTAGAAAAAAACTTCCCTGTGGTCTCTGGAAGTGCAATCACAAGTGAAATTTCCTATATTTATTATTCAAATCTACAAACAAAACAACAGTCTCATAAATTCATCTTATTTCCAGTTAGGAATTAGATTTGCTTGTTAAATGGGGAAAAAATTAGTCTTCTAAAATTATTTTACTCCAATTTAAAGTTGGTCGCTTCAGCAGTCTATTAAATGTCAACTACTCATTTCTATGTTACTACAGAGGAGTTGTCCAGTGAAAGTGAACTTTTACAGCTATTAGTACAAATTATCTTGCACAAAGGAAGTTTTGCTCAGTGGAAAGCATTATAATTGTCAATAAGAGATCTCAATGAAATGTAAACTCCTGACTGCTTAACATTACAGAATCACAGAATCATAGAATTTTCATGGTTGGAAAGGACCTCTGAGATCATCAAGTCCAACCATACACACAAAAATACCCCTACAATCTAGGCCACTAGAGCATGCCCTGAAGTGCACATCTACACATTTCTTAAATACCTCCAGGGATGGCGACTCCACTACCTCCCTGGGCAGGCTGTTCCAGTGCCTGACCACTCTCTCAGTAAAGTAATTCTTCCTAATATCTAATCTAAACCTCACCTGCCACAACTTCAGACCATTTCCTCTGGTCCTGTCATTGTTCCCTTGGGAGAAGAGGCCAACACCCACCCCTCTACACTCTCCTTTCAGGTAGTTGTGGAGGGCAATGAGGTCCCCCCTCAGCCTCCTCTTCTCCAAACTAAACATGCCCAGTTCCCTCAGCCTCTCCTCATATGACTTGTTCTCTAGACCCCTCACCAGCTTGGTGGCTCTCCTCTGGACATGCTCCAGCAGCTCAATGTCCTTCCTGTAGTGAGGGGTCCCCCTTTATGTGGGACTGTACTGTAAACCAGACAGGTGAAATGACTACAGTAAAAAATAGTAATATGGTTCTTTTTCCTAACCCTTCTTACATTTATGTAATGGTGCTAACAATGAAGCCTTTCCCAGCAAACAACGGTTTTGGTTCAACTCCAAAGCCTAACTCCATTTCAGAGGAGCAATAAGGAGCTTCTTAAACTGGTTTCTCCCCTGAATAAAGCCTATCCTGACTCAACTACATCTTGAGTAACTATTCACCTCTTACAGTATTGTCCTGCCAAGAGAAGTAATCATACACTTGATTATAAGAAATTGCATCTGATGTAATCATTTATATTACAAAGTAGGTGTGAAAGCTATACTTATGGTCTGGCAGAATTTTATATCTCAGTTTTCTCAGGGGTAAATGGCTGTACAAGGTGTAGTTGTAATAGAGAATCAAGTGTATTGTGCTGCTATGTGCTATGCAAGCCACAGCACTCAGGTTGCATTATGCTCCCTCCTCCTGAAAAGCAAAACATACTATGAGGTTTACTGTTGTAAATTATACCATTTTGTGCCTCTGATTTCTATGTATAGAGAGCTATTATTTGTATGGCACAACAAGCAATCAGCTACTAAATAACATTATGTGTATGGACAACGATATTTCTATGTTTATTAATACTAATACTAAGGTACATTCTAGTGCTGTGGGGGAAAAAATCAAACAGGAATATATTGCTTTTCTTAAGTAACCTCTAATAATATTTCTGTCTTCAGTTTAAAGTATAAACTTCCAAACTTTGCCTCCTCTGTTAGGTGCCTCACATAATTAAATTAATTTGGGTATAAAATAGGTAATTATATATTTCCAATTTCAGATGAATACTAATTCAGTTGTAGTAATTCAGTGCTAAAGAATGGACAGCTTAAGACTGAAGAAGTCATTATAAAATATCACCTGTCATATGCAATGCTATGAATGTGTACTGAGCAGTACTTGACCTAAGATACAGCTGAGTATGTGAGATGGATTTCCAACTCTTTACAAAGGGCTCTCTGTTGCATAAAAAATAAATGTTCAGACTGATTCCCAGGAGAAGAAAAAAGAGCAATAGAGGTCTGTTATTTAGAATTCTCTTTTTCTCTTCCCTCCCCCCACCATGATTCTTCTGTATTTACAGATCCCATTTCATTACTGTGATTTTGAAGTGCCTCCATTGAAAAGTTTCTTGCCTTTGGCCAACATGCTTGTAAAGCACAGGATGTGAAATGATACATTAATACAGCAAACCTGAAAGAACGCATGTGTTGGTACAATTTTGTTCTTGATCTGACTGTATTGACTGCATTTACATTTGTGGTTTCTAGTTAAAACATAGTTGAGTATTTTCCATCTTCTGATAAATGATTGTCAGGTTTTGTTAATTTAGAGTCAGAAACTAATCTCATTGCTAACAATATTTTGGCATTCTGCAATGCTTAAACAGAAGTAACTGAATGAAACAGTTGGTTCCACAAAGCTAAGAAAAAAGGATTATTTCAATAGTAGCTTTATCTTTGAAGACTGGGCAAAAAAAGATAAAGGTTATAAGATCACAGCTTTTCTCTATTTTGTTACTGTTTATTTCCAAGCAGTACAGAATTTTTCATGTATTTATGTCTTTGTTCAGCTGAAGTAATTTAAATTGAGTACAGTCGGTAATTTCACTATCTAAATTTTTTTTTTTTTTTTTAATTCCTTTCAGGAACAGGTCCTAATCCCTGTGGCTAATAATCTTACAGCCGTGTGCTGACCAGTGGCTATTCTACAGTATTGTTGCCACAGAGTCTTGTTTAGAGAAAAAAATATATACATTTACCTAGTACTATGTTTTTATTGTTCTATTTCAGAGCACTTCGAAAGGATAACGACTTGTAGTATTCTGCTAGCTTCTTACATGTAAGAGAAGTTTTTCTCTTCTATCATTCTTCTTTTGCAAAGAATAATAAAGAAGAGAAAGCATTAATGAGAGTGAGTTTTGATAACAATAGTCCAGGAGCTGGCATGTCATCTGTCTTTCTCTGAACTGCTGTGAAATCTGTACATATCAGTGAGACCGGAACAAGAAAGTTAGGCATGGTAATAACTAGCAAAACCATTATCCAAATATGCCCGGTTTCTCTTTTGTCTTGAAAAAATAAATGTGATCCTCAAAAGCCTCCCTGACCAACTCGTGTTTTTGTGAGTAGTTCTTATTTGTCCCTGCATTATTTTTTTTTTCTGGAAAATAGAGATATTTTTATATTCTTAGAAGTTTTTGTATTATTTATGAGACCTGCAAAAATATACATTACTTTCAAATAAAAGTGAGCTCATGTTTAATAAAATTAATGGGCTAATAGAATCTGAGTCACACCACTAATTGTCCTTCCATGATAGGTACAGCACTTAGGGTAAAGAAATAAATGGCATATGTCACTTCGCCTCTCTAGTTTTGTCCTTTCTTATTTGTTTCTATGTCACCACAGGAGTCTTAAAGTTCTGTGTAAGGTCTTTTTTTTTTGTCTTTCTCTTTTGCACTAGCATAGTAGTACTTGTAGCTTTCACTTGTGGTTCTTTCTAGTGATTATGTTATATTTGATCTCATAGCATTGAATACTGCTATCTAAATAATTTTAGGGAAGTGGACTGTATCAGCTTATTTTACTCAAACTTACAAAAAACTACATAGCTCTTAATTTTATTCACGCTTCTTTGAAACTACTGGCAGTTTTAAAGGTGGTTATATGCAAATACCTTAGCAGGAGTGGGAACTCAGGCTGTACTTTCTTGCAAGGACTAACCTTGAGGGGTGCATAGCTGTAAAATTTCAACATCATCCCATGCAGATTTGTCTCCACAGAATAGAAAAACACTGCAACCTAAGATTAAATGAGCAGCTGGTAGAGAGTTTCTGATTTGATCATGTTGCTTTTTTAGACAGACTAATTGTTCTGATTTATGGTTATCACCTGTATTTCATGGGTGCTTGCTTCCAGCTCTAATTAATGCATAATTTTTAACTGCTGCAACTTTAATTGTTCCTTGGATTTCAAAGAGTAGAGGGAAAATGGCTGTTAGCAAATAGAGGCCTTGTTTCTATGACCTTTTTTTTTGTGTTAGAAATGGAAATTATAATTGTTTGGGATGGGGTTTTTTTTTTGAGATATGGATTTTTACACCATCTATGAAATAATAATATTATGCTAGATATATATAATGATGGCTCTGATTAAAAATATAAAAACATCACCTTCAACATAAAAAAAAAAAAAAAGATTATTTTAAACTGTCTCCTATAAGGTTGTTTGACATTACTTAGGGCACAACAGATCTTTTACATAATTTATTCATTTACTCCTGGTCACTATATAACTCAACAGACTAGTTTCATTAATCCTCAGTAACCTTTTTTTTGACTAATGAATTCCTTTCAGAGATACATACACTGGTCTGAAGACTTAAAGAGATGGAGAATCCATCACTTCCTTTTGCTATGTCATTTCAGTGATTTTGTGAACAATAAGCTACAGTTATGCTATTTTTTATAGAAGCTCTTCCAGACGTAGTATGAATAATGAAGAAAAAAGTAGACAAAAACAGAACACAGATCATAAAAGTCAATATTACAAAAGGAACAGCACTGCACAGACAAATGTGCAGTAAAAAAAAAAAAAAAATTAAATTACAAAATAACAACTGGATTTTATTGTACATAAAATAGAATGTATAAGATATAAGAGGTCAGTGATTGTGCTGAGGTGATAGTTAGAGAGAAGTTGATCAATATTGAAGTGCTTTTTAACAAAGTCATCCAGTCATCCAAACTTTCTATATACTCACAAGAGAAAACAGAGAAAATAGAATTCAGTCAAAATAACATTCTTGTAGATGAAGCCTTCTTGAAACCGTTGCTAGAACTACAACTAGAAAAGTTTCTAAGACTTTATGATTTTTTTTTTAATTATTATTATTTTAAATGTAGAGGATAACATTGGTGAATCAATTGTAAAAAAAAACAAAAACCCAACCAACCAAGAAAACAAAAAACCACAACCAAACAAAACCACCTAGTTGATATTGCAAGTGGGTTTTTTTAATTCACTAGTTTTATAAACCTTCATTTCCCCCCAAGATTGTAACTTTCCCGACATCTCACCTTCAATAATTCATGTGGCATTCCTGTCACAAACACTCCCACATCTGAGTAAATTTTTACAGCTGACGTTACTGGTACCTTCTCTGTATCTTTCAGACTTACCATAATTTTTTTCAGATTCATTCTTCAGATTTCCTTTCTGATTTACTTGTTAAAGAGCATACATGAACCTTAGTGGGATGAGAACATACACAAAAAGGTCTAAATATTAGACGATAACTAAAAGGGGGGAAAATTATACTGGGAGTGTACAGGGAATATCTACTTGATAATGTAGCGTTTAAACTTCCCCTTCAATGGTCTCCAACAATATAAGAAATAAATTGGTTAGAAAAATATACTGAATAATTAAAAATATGTCCAGATATACTCTGTAGAGTAAACTAGGATACTCTGAAAATGTTATAGAACATACCAGAAGCTTTTAAGATAGTTCATATATTTATGCATATATAGGCATAGTTTTCATTAAAAAACCCAAACAACCAAACAACCAAATAAAACCTTCATTTTGAAACAAAACGTTTTGTGAAAAAAATGCTGCACAAAAATGTAGCAATTAATTTAGAAAACTTACCTGCTGAGATACAGTTTTAAGTAGTGTGCATTTTAGAGCTATTAAAATAGATCATGTTTCAATGGTTTAGTTACCTATAGATTTTCCTACAGAGTAAGTTAAGCATTTCAGAAAAAAAATTAAATCTTTAAACACTTAAAAATAGTAAATATTCTAACCGCTCCTTGGCACAACAGAGACAACTTTAGCCTGTCCAACCTTGGTTAAGTCAAGCTCCTGCTAACTTCGTAAATACTCTGTGTGTTGCATTAGTGAGCTTGGCCTTTGCTGATGGGAAGGAGGGGAAAACAGGTTTATTGAGGTCTATTATGTTCCCATTAACCTAAAAAGCAGAGACACTTTCTGTCACTTTAAGTGTTCATATTCTGGATTCAGTAGCATTAAAGTCGACCACCTCTGCCCCTACCAACATATGTCATTATAATCAAAGGAAATGACTAAAAAGCTGGAGTACTCCATCTATATCTTGCAGATCAGGCTTGGCTCGTATTCATGGGAAACATGTCCTTATGGATATGAATATTAATGCTTTCAAATGGTAATCTTGTGAATAGCTATGCCCCTTTATCCCCTTTTTTCCTTTTTGAACTTCAGCATTTGTTTGATATTTCATAATTGTATCCTTTCTGTCACTAAATAGACACAGACATGGTCCTCTGGTCAAAGCTGCATTTAGGTTCTCCAACCTATAACTCTGGCAAGAGAAAAAAGTTTTGGCCTCAAATTAATTGGAGGATGCCTTCTAAAAACAAATCAAGAGCATACATAATGAGGGTCACTGGAAAAACTTGATGATATTGAAGTATTTATTTATCTATATCTGTTTTGTTTCAGTAGTTATTTTTATTACTTTTTAACCCCTGTCTTCCAAATATATATGTGAAAGGATAAGTTGGCTAGCAAATACACTATGAAGATAACAAGGTTTTTGTTTGTGAATAGAGCTGTGTCTGAAAGTTGGGTGTAGGAAATTACCTTGATGCTGCTTTTAATAGTTTTCTTTTCCAGTTGCTTTGTTTGCTTTTTTCATGCCAGGTTTCTTGTGTATTGTCTGGTGGATAAGTTCCAGAGACAACACCTGCATATCAAACATATACTTCTGTTTCCTTAGAATATAGGTTACTCTCCTTTTTGGTGGAAAAGACGCATTTGCATGTCACGTTACACTGATCACTTCAATGTGTTAGTATTGGAACTCAGTTTACTGATGCTTTCCAGTTTGGAAAACAAAAATCCTAGGATCATTGTAACATTAAAAAGAATACCATAGAGTATTTAAATAATATATTAGAGAAAATAGTACAAGGAGGAACTAATCCATCAATATGGTCCATTTTCTCTTTGGATTGTGAGTGTTTTTTCCCTCAAAATCTGAACCTTCACAGCACTACTGCATCTTTTAGAAACTTCACAATGTGGATTTTGTGGAGTTGCTGAAATTAGTTATGGTATATTCAAAGCAGAGTGGGGTTTTTTTGTTTGGTTGTTTTTTTGTTGGTTTTGTTTGTTTGTTTGTTTGTTTTTTGTGGATTTTTTTTGTAACATGTAGAAAACGATAGCAAAAAAAACGAAAAAAAGGACCAGATTGAATGATGTATGCATTTTAGTTTAGCCTGTTTATTGAAACTATGTAACATTAAGTACCGACTATATGCAGATAAGGAGGCCAGAGGCCAGCCTTTAAGATAAGGCTGAAGGTTTTATTTAGCCTCTTTTGAATAGAATAAGTTAAGAATAAACCTATTAGCTAAATGGAGCTAAAAGTCTTAAAAGAGATGGGAATCACAGCCCAGGTACTCCTTGTGTCTTGTTACATTCTTTTTCTCCATGACTGGTGAAAAAAACTCAGTTACTGTGCCAGCAGTTGGCTGAAGATAAGAGGTGTATTAAAATGCATGCTAGTTTCACATTATAGCAATTCTTTGCTGTTATCGAGGTGCTATTGAGGAAGGTCTTCTGCAAATTACAAATCCGGCAGTTTAACGAGTCTGTCAAGCTTGTCAATTGTCAGGGAGAGAAAATGGGTAATCATCAGGAAGAAAGTTCAAGCTGATGTCTTTGCTAAAGTTCAGAATGCTAATAGCAGCCAATAAGCATGGATATAAGCAACCTCTACCTGAAAATTATAAACTTTGCAGTATCTCTGTGCCTTACAGCACAGCTAACACCCTCCAAGTGTATTCCCTCTACTGGTTATTGCGTGCCAACTATTCAACATTAAACCCAATACAGCTAAAAGAAGCCAACCCTCTTGTGACCATCTTTTTAATTCACTGTTAAACTTGACATGTAGCTTCCTATTATTGTTAGTTTCTTTTGCAAAAGGATGACACTGAAAGGATCAGTTTCCTCAAGGAGATTAAAGACGTAAAACGAGGAAGAAGCAAACTCTTGCTACCTTGTAAGATGATCCCCTCCCAGATAAAGTGATTTAAAAAGCTATCAAAAGAGAGTCTCCTTTCCTGGGTAGCCTTTGCTACAGGATATGTGATAATCAAAATTTTTACTACTGGAGTTCTTGTCCTCTTGTCATTTCAACTAACAGTCACTTTTCAGTTTATTTTGTTTGCGATCTGTAGATAACTACAATGTTAAAACATTGTGAAATAGAGAGAAAAATCTAGAGAGAAAAATAGAGAGAAAAATAGAGAGAAAATCAAGGAGAAACCAAACCTCCCTGCTTAAATTTATCCATTATAGTAAGACCAATTCCAGCAGCTGAGATGTTTAACTCCCTTACATATCCTACATGGATATTTAGATACTCAACAAGGAAAACTATACAGCAAATGATTATTGACTTTACACAAAATTCAGTCAGAATTCAGTTGATCATCTTGACTCTTTTTTTTTTTTTTTCTGAGCTAAATTTTTATATAGAATAGATTTTTGACACTTTTACCAGATAATTGCACTATATTTAATAATTAATAACTGGTTTGCTGATAAATTTTTAAAATTTTTCCTGCTTTCCATGGAAATAAATTCTTTTTTGTTTGAGTTCTGCCTTCTATCTGATTAAAACTCCAGAATCAAATCAAATGTCCTTGAAATAATACTGCTTCTACATATTTAGATGAGGTTTAACTAACTTGGGTGGTTCCTAGCTGTTAAATTGATCACTGTTTAGGTAGTACTAAGTAACTTTTGACTGACATTTTGAGTTCCTTGTGCACAAATACATCTAATGAAGGTAAATAGTGTCTATTAAATTTAACACTGTAATCTGTGTATTTTATTAGGTGTATGTGGTAGTGAAAATAATGACAATTCAGACTGCCTTGTTTATGCATGATGGAGACATTTTCATGATGCGTGAAAATAAGCATGTTAGACCACTTAATGAACTTTCACTGGCCTTTGCTTAATTATGTAATAGTTATCTATAAAAAGACCTTTTTCTTTTTTCAAGCATTCTACTTATCATCAGTAGAAAATGAAAATCTTAAAATTCCTTCATATTTTACTACAAAAGAAAATTTAAGTATGATTTTGCAGTTTGTAAAGCACTCAGTCTATGAAATCAAAGACACTATAAAAGAGTAAAATGATCAGATCTGATTCTCTTTTGGTACAAGATGCCATGTTTCCCTTACAGTCAAATGGCTTCTCACACATTTTAAAGAGTTACTGTCTTTAGTCTCTTTCTCCAGCGTGGCAGATGAAGTTAAGAAGGAAGTTAAATTTGTTTCTTCCCTATCTTCTCATTCCCACTGCATATGCTGTTTGAAAGAAAAAAAAAAAACCAAAACCAAAAACAAAAACAAAAAAACCCCAAAGTCAACAACAGTGTAACAACATAAAAACTAGATGTTACAAATGTTAGCATTATAAAATTGCTAATTGGTTAGAACAATCAGAACACAATCAGAACACAAAAGTTAGCAATATTGTTACAACTATAGAAGTAAGTGTAGTTAATCTTTCTTAAATTTCAGATATTAATTTCGTATGGTATGGTGAAGTTAATTTCCAATATCATGGGTAACTCCTTTTCACTTTCAGTAAAAGTATGCATAGAGTAAATTATTATGTTTTTAGCTTATTTTGCCTAAAGATGCAACTTTATGTGAGTCCTTACTTTTTGCCTACCTTCTGAGGAACTGCACAGTTCCCATACAAGTCAACAGGTTTTGCAGGAGCTCAGCATTAACAAGGATTGTGTTGTTGAGGTTTGTGTGTACACACAGATGCATAATACTTCCATATATATTTTTATGTTAGTAAGTACATACATATGTTTATATGTACAGGTATATGCATACATTTGTGCAGCACACACAATGTACATTGATCTCCCTAATCTCATGAGTGACTGGAAGTCAAGTTCAGATTCCAGATACACTGTTTTGAAATTACAGGAAATTTTTGACCAAGGTTAGAAAAGGCAGATGGGTTTTGAACCTTTCCAAATGTACAAAAGAGAAATTACAGCTGCAGGCATCCCTTACTTTCTCATAGTCAGTTGGCTCTTTTTTTTTTTTTCTTTTTTTTCCTTTTTTTCTTTTAATTATTATTACCATTATTCATTAAGAATGACATTGTGCAACGATTTGTAGCTGCCATAGCAATGAATAGGATTTGCTCATACACTATGATTTCCTGAGTATTTTATAAATGGTTCGGTATAGAAATTAATTTATCTTTCTGTAGACATAAGGAAGTCTGATTCTTGATTCTAATGGTAGGAAAGATGGTCTTGCTTTGCAGAGAAGAAATAGTACTTCTGATTTGTAGATGTCTTCATCTGAGGATATGTTCTTTCCCCTTGAAGATTAGTAGTTTTGTTACAACTCAACTCAAGTAAGCTCCTAGTCATCAAATAGTTATGGCAGTTCTAGACCTTCAAACTGTAAGATAATAAATCTCAAAACAACTGTGGAACCGTTGCCTGAAATTGAAATTGAAATGAAAGCAGAATTATTTCTGAACTGAATTTTGCAACTGTTATTTAAGGTATTATTGAATCAAAGAATGCAAATAGGTTGAGTGAGATGTTCAACCTCTGTAAAAAAAAGGCACACTGAGAGAAGCTCTCATATATAATACAACACAGATTAACAAAAAGTAATGTTTTAATTCTTTTTTTCCAGTACACTGCTCCATTAAAATAAGTTATACTGCTATGATCAAGATTTACTTCACAAATGAAACAAGACAAGGAAGTTTTCAAGCTGTTTCTCTTTGAGTTACATTTTCCACATAAAGAAATAAAATGCCTCTTAGATTTTGAAAGGCACTGTGCTGTACACCAGTAAATGCGTCTCAGGGACATCCAGTAAAATGCCTCCAGTAAAAGTCTAGATTCACGAGAATCATTCACTTTAAGAGGTAGATGTTACAGGTAGTGAAAGTCTAGGGAAATGAAGAGCAGATCTCATGGAGATCTACTTCTCCTAAATACCGCTTAATCATCCTTGAACCAAAAAAACCAAGACACTAAAGTTTATATGCAGGAATGTAAATATAGCTTGGCAATGTAAAATCTTTTTGGTATTAAGTTCTTGAATTTAACCTACTTTTATTATTAAATATTATATTATCTGCAGGAACTTAAAACAGTTTATTAATTAATGTTCTTTACTCCACTCAAATACATGAAGACATAAAGATATCTTTGGGCCATGAAGATGATCAGGGGACTGGACAGGCTGAGAGAGTTGAGGTTATTCAGCCTGGAGAAGAGAAGTCTCTGGGGAAAGTAGCTTTCCAATATCTAACGGGGGCCTACAGGAGAGATGGGGAGGGACTCTTTACCAGGGAATGTAATGATAGGATGAGGGGTAATGGTTTTAAACTGAAAGAGCATAGATTTAGATTAGATCTGAGGAAGAAATTCTTTACTGTCAGGGCATTGAGGCACTGGAACAGGTTGCCCAGATACGCTGTGGATGCCCCGTCCCTGGAGGTGTTCAAGGCCAGGCTGGATGGGGCTTTGAGCAACCTGTTCTAGTGGGAGGTGTCTCTGCCCATGGAAGGGGGGTTGGAACTCCATGATCTTTAAGGTCTCTTCTAATCCAAAACATTCTATAATTCTATGATCTTTCAGGGGAGAGAATACAATTCATTTTTAGAGGCCTGTTGAAATGACATAAAGATCTTCTAATTGATCCTGAATTCAATGTGATGACCATTCACTTAAGGGTTTTTGTATGATAATGAATAAAATGCCATATTGGAGCTTCTAAAGGTCCATGAATTTTATCATTTAACACAACTGAAACCTTTGGACCAGATGTTTATTGTTGCTTAGTAGAGGAGAGAAGAGATGAAAAAAAAATTTCTACATGTAGAATATATGCTACAAGCTGCTTTGTTTAATTTTGTGTGGCACTGAATTTACAGTCTTTCCAGCACTTTAACTAGAAAAGCAGTTCTGATGAATGACTGACCACGGTCATATAATTGAATTGCTTAAATTGTAAAAAGAATCCCTGTCTTTAAATGAGACAAAGATCTGATAATGTCTGCTATTTCCAGATATTGTTCTAGATTTTCCCTGGTTTAAAATCTGTCCAAAGATTTAATAGATTGTACGTTGTTTGGAATAAAAAAGACATGTGTATTGACTTTTACAAGAACAATAACCGCAGATTCAAGGGATGACTTTGAAATGAGTATGTTGCATTTCAGAAGTGACCTTGTGACTTTTTGATTCTGTGTACTATTTTATAGAGAAGTCCGCATCTGCAGTGGTCATCTTGTCTCTTTTCTTTTGTTGACTGTCTAGGTCACTATGTATTTCTGCTTTAGTAGATGTTATGTTGGAAGAAATGTCAGTTTGTAAAGGAGTTAGTATTTTTGGCACTTTTGAACTGTGTCGCTATACCATGATAGAGTAAATTCTATTGGAAATTACTTGCTGACTTCTTCAGTAAGCCTGATGGAATATGTGTGTCTCAATGAGTTCTGGGCACAGAGCTATTATGATTTGCATTCAAATACCTGTGAAATACTGTTGATATTTATAGGTGATAGAAAGAAACTCACAATGTCCCAGAAGTACCTATATGCTTGACAACTCTTCCTTGTCCTTAGAATACATTCTAATCATTGAAAAAATTAATGAACTATGATTTCAGAAGAAAATAATCTGTCCGTATACCATTTTGTGTTTTTTTTTAATGAAATTTTTGAAAGGGAATGCATTATAAACATTTTTTTTTTCTTTTTCAAATGCGTGTAAATATACTCTTAGTTGAAAAGCATTTGAAGGAGTTAATAACAGATCCTGTAGATAAGCTCTATCAATAGAAGCTTTTCCTTAAGTTTTTCACTTTTACATTTGCTTATAGTTTTACTAAATTTTTATCCAAGTTGAATTTTCCATTATATCTCTTCCAAAGTTTCAGCAAAAAATTTTCATTCTTTGATGAGAATCTGCACTTGAAATATTCACACAGAAAATCATGTATTGTGCAGAGGTTCCCTTAGTTTCTTTGGAGAGTCTCTCAAATCAGCAGCTCACTAGCTAAAGATTTAATATGAATTTCTAAGCAATTTTTATGTGCAGAAGTGGCAATTGCTTAAAGGACCTTCATTGCATATATTCAGGCCCCATGGCATTCCATGACTGATCAAAGTGATATTCTGAAGCAAAGAGACTTGAAAGGCTACTGTAGAGTAATGGAAGAAAAGCTATAAAGACTTTTTGTATTATTCCATCAGAAGATGGGTTAGGTGGGAAATCCTTAGGGACAGAGTTAATGAGAATTCCCAATGTAGATTATGTAGATACCTGAGGCCTTGATCCTGTTTTCTATGTGGAAATGAACTAGTGATTGATTTTAGCTAGTTCTATTGGTTTTTCTGCTTCATTTTTTTTTTTTTTAAGTTTATTTATTTATTTATTTTCACCAATAAAGGATTTAAACTGTTTTATTTCCTCTGGAAAAAAAAAGAAATGGTAAGAGTAAATATACTAGGTTTCACAAACCTGGCTGAGATGCAGCTAATATCACTAAATGAATGTGTGTCCAAACTACCTTTTTAAAAAGCGAGTGTTTACCATGTAGTGTTTATTGCTTATAAAATATGGTACTTTATGAAGGCTGGCTGATAACTGGTTAGTTCTATCATCTCTTCTGAGAATGAACAAATTGCAGACCTAAGTTAAAATTATTGGTATGTTTGCAGAGAACCTCCAGCATAATCCAAAGCATAGCTATTTCACTGTCAGGAGCGTTCTCTTCTTGCGGATATACACAACCAGGACTTTTTGACTATCTAGTAAACTTTTCTTCAATAACCTCAGTTACCTCTTATAAGTTCTTACACAAATCATTTTTGCCAATCATTTCACTTACACTTTCTTTTCACTTTAAGATACTAGGTCTTTGGAAGCTCCAGTTGCACATATTGCAAGTTTTGGCAGGTTTCTCTTTGACCTTATTGAAAGTATTCAGGTCATCGTTCAGGTTTGCTGACAAACTAAGAAATTCTGTATCAGTGATCTATTATTTAACAAGATTTGAACAATTCTTAGAAATATGTAAATGGTTTTAGAAATTCTAGATTTATTTTTCTGATGGCTACAAAAGATTAGATATCTTCCTTCAAACTTAAATCCTTTCCAAAAGCTTTTTCTTCCTTTGCATGTACCAGAGGTATGCAAAGAAACAAAGATTTTCTGCTGTGAATAGAAATACATAAAAAATATATTAGTGCCATTAGCAGCTTGGACTAAGACCATGACTCATCCCTAAAGAAAGGTGCATATAATCTATATGGAAAGGTGTATTTAAGTGTGTGAGACTGTTATAATAATTTAACTAATTTTCTACTTGGTAAGCTACAAAATTTGAATCTTCTACATCACTTCTCATTCCAGAGTCCAGAATTTTTCATATTATTTCACAAAATAAAAATTATTTCACAAAATTCCAACCTCATTTATAGCAATGAGTAGACAGCAGAAAAGAAAGACAAAATTTGTGTTTTCTGAGCAATGCAATGGCTTGAAACATGTGTAGTGCCCTGTAGTCTTCACTAAAATGCATATTTTGCATTTAATAATATGGAGAACTGTGCATTTACATATTCAGAGTCCACAGCTGTGTACCTTTGCAAGGAGCTAAGGTGGAGATAAGTTACTTCTTTAATACCTTTGTACCACTTTGTAACAGCAGTCAGTCACCTTCTCAGTGAAAAGTGTGTGGACCCACTACTGTCATTGCTTTTGATAAATACTACATTGCAGCTGTTAACTGTCGTTTCTCATTTAAAAAAAAAAAAAAAAAAGTATTAAAATATGTCTTTGTAGTAATAACAAATGTTGTAGATACAACTACACACATATAGAAAATCTCCATTAAAGAATAAACTGTCATTAATGATTTATAATATTTTCCAAGTAGCAAATGTTTACATACCACCTAGGTTTTCCCCAGTTCCCAAACAATTACATGAAGTCAGAAGAATTGAAACAGTTTACTTCCTTTAAGGTTCTACTTGAAAATTTCCAGAAGAGTAGTGGTATTTGATATATTTATGAAAATAACTTAAAGTATTCTAGCAAGAGAACTTATATTTCTGCCTAGCTATATATAAAAAAATTTAGGAAAATATCAGGGAAGTAGAAGAAATCCAGAAAATCTAATTAATTAATTAAGTATAGTATCATATTAAACAAGGCCTAGCAGTAATAAACGTGTAGATAATCATATTAATTAGGGTACTGATGAAAGAAAATTTTTAAATTACTTCTGTTCTTAGTTTCAGTCAGTTTATGATATGAACTACAAGAGTCTTTGAAAAGGAGATTAGGTTTTACCAATAACACTTCATGTGTAATCCAATGACCTGACTGTGCCTTATGAGAACAGTTCTGTCTTTTACTGATTAGTTCTTTTCCCGGTAAAATAAATTGCTTAAATTTTGATGAAAGTGTTCAACAAAGTTGCTTACTGAAGTAAGCTGCCAGAGATTATAATACTCAGTTTAGTTTAGATGCATGATTCAAACCTCTTTTAGCTTTTATTCAAAAAAATAAATAAATATTCCAGAATGCCCAATGAAAAATGTATGCTTCCTTAAAAACAATGAACATATTTCAGTAAATAGTTTTTTCAGAAAGTAAGTATTTGCTTAAATAAAGTTGTGGCTTGTTTGGAGAGAATATAAAGTGTTTTAAATGAACTTGAATTAAGGAAATTTTTTCAAATCCAGGTTAAAACATTTGTTCCCGTAACAAAGGTCCTCCTATAATCACCAGAATGCTGGTGATCAGACCTCTCCATCAGCTAGATGAAAAATAGCATAAATTTGAATCTTAGTCACAAATGTCATATAGGCAGTATCTCTGTAATTTTAATGAAGGGGTTTGAAAGGTTGTGCTTCATTCTAATTTGGAAATTGATTTATTTTGTTTTGAAATTGAAACATACACATACATTTTTTAAAATGGATTTTGAGACTAGTCACTCTTGCTTAATTTCTGTTTTATTAATATAGGATTAGGACAAAATTTTTACCTTAGGGATTTTGAGGGCTGGATAGGTTTTTTGACGTTTTGAAGTAAAACATTGGACCAAGGATAGAATTCAGGTGAGTGAATAAAATACATAATACTTCAATATGCACTTTCAATCAATATTTAAAATGTGTATGGAGGCAAAAAGTATTCATGTCTGCTAAATATATTTCCATGTACTATTACAAATATGCATCAGAATTATTGTTCTTTGTTGTTTTGCAGTTCTGCTTTCATGTGCACTTCCTAGAAATGAATGAACTTAAGGCAGAATTTTGTCTATCAGTATGAAACTTTGTGGGTACAAATTTGCTTTTCAGAAGCAAGTAAAAATAAGGGAGCAAAACCATTGAACATGGATTTCAGATTAAAGTACATTAAAATTCTCACTTTAAAAAAAAGTTTATTACATGTACTTAAATGGAGGTGACAGCAGAAAAATGTTTCTGAGCAAAGGATAAGAAAGGAAAGAGCCATTTCAAAATGATCTAGCCAATTACATGCTTAGCAACATGGTAGCAGATCAAATTCAGCACAGGTAAAAGAGAGGTAATGGCACTTGGAAAGAGTGTATGAATTTTATTTTACCTGCTAGCATATTCTATATTAGTACAGTGTTCTATTTGAACAGTCATGTTCAGAAGGAATACATTCATTAAGATTGAAAAATGTATTGAGGAATACCTTACTGTACATAATTTCTAAAACATCAACAAAAAGTATTTAGGTCAATCTATAGAGACACAAATATTAGAGAAATCCTCAGCTAAACAAGTTCTAGGCTGGTGACTGTGAGATCTTTCTCTGCTGTCAACATTTCTGTCAGATATATTTAATCCACATATATGTAATTTTGGAAAAAAAAATAAAATCTACATTTAGTATTACACTTTTGTATTCAGTTTTTCATAATACTGTTTTTCTAGAGGAAGTAAACAAATAATATGAGATATAGAGATGCTTCCATAAATGAAAAATTATAAAGATTTTTTTTAAAGGAACAGATTGAAGAGAAGTGATAAAAAAAATATTTCATGTGTAGTGTGTTGAGTGCTGTTGAAATCAATCACTTTTGTTCATATTAAAAATGCTCTATTAGGTACTTTATGGGAGGACTTAAGGCTACGGTTCTGTGAGAAATACCAGAAATTGGCCATTGTCAAAGCTTAGATGAAGGGACCATGGTCAGTTCCATTTATGATACTTATTTTGTTTTGTTTCAGTCATCTCTCCTTTATTCTTACTCTGGTCTAAAGGAGTGTAGCTGCGCTTTCTCCCAGCACAAGAGGATTTAGATATGTAACATCTTGTTGTTTCTTTGCTGTAAGCAAAATTTACCAAAGGAAAAAACCAAAACCCAACATATTATGCAATAAACCTCTTTAGATTAAGTTGAAAGGTAAGATACCGACAAATATTTCTGTACCGTTCTGTACGACATTATCTCCAAAAATGGAGAAGCCAGAGAGAAGAAAATACCCCAAAAAGTTCAAAATTGTAACCTACTTGCCTACATAACTGTATTACAAAGTAATCAGTTATACTGTAGCCTGTAGTTGAATAAAATCTGTTCTTTCCTGACAGTGAATTATTGGGACACCAGTAGACTATTTTCTGCAGAAGTGTTCTATCCAAGACAATGGCCTTGGGAGATTTCAATTTTGTATCTCTTGTCTGATTGTTGTCATATTCCAAGTGTAGTAATAAATTCATAATATTGTGGCTACTTTAGAGACAAAATTAAAACTTTGTATATAATATCAATTAGCTAGACACCATTCAAATACACCTTCTACTCAAACTGCTATTTGATTTCATGGCAATCAAAAAGACATTGTAAAATTTAGTAGAAGTTTTTATCTTAAGCATAGAATCATAGAATGATAGAATCATCTAGGTTGGAAGAGACCCTTAGGATCATCGAGTCCAACCATCTACCCTACACTACAAAGTTCTCCCCTATACCATATCCCCCAACACCACATCTAAACGTCTCTTAAACACATCCAGGGATGGTGACTCAACCACCTCCCTGGGCAGCCTATTCCAATGCCTGACCACTCTTTCTGTGAAAAATTCTTTCCTAATGTTCAGTCTAAACCTACCCTGTTGGAACTTGAAGCCATTCCATCTCGTTCTGTCAACAGTCCCTAAGTAATGTCCTACCAAAACTAGCACAAACAGCAAGCTAAAGGGAGAAAACAGAAAAAAAACAAAATCAAGACAAAGACAAAAATTAATACCAGATTTTTGAAGTACAAAAAGTACTTCAGTGAGGAAAGTTTTATTTGGTAAAGATAAGGTACTAATCTAGCAGAGTAAAATCACTATCTTAATTACCCTTAAGTAAAAATTCTAGGGTTTTATTTAAACAATTAAAAAAAGTTAATGTAATATCTTTTGCTGGAAGCCTTGTGTATCACCATTGTATGTACCTTTTCCTTTCTTGCATACCAAAATACTGTAGTACAAATGTATTACTTAATAGTTTACTTAAGAGAGCTTAATACAGTGGGACAGTCACATGTGCGTCTCTAATTTGTGTTATGCAATGTCTGAATATGCAGAGTTCAAGGTACTGGGAACATCAATATATGATCTGCAATCTCCTTAAAAGCTTGCAATGTGAAGTCTGAGATTGCTTAGTCCAAGATTCCTGCTGGGAAATATGGATTGCTTGTGCTCCGTGCTGCACTCCTATGAAGTTAAAAAGCTCTATTTATCCCAGAGGGCAGGCAATTTTCTTGTACAGGTGGAAAGGGATGTTGATGGAAAAGGTAGCAATAAATTCAATGAGACAGACAGTGAAAGGAGTACAGTTCTCATTATGAGCTGTCACCATGGGAAAAACGCCTGACTGTTCATGCTGGCCTGTTGACTATTTTAAACAAGACACAGATAGAAGAAAAAGAAGGATGACGTCAGAATTTGGTGAAATATGCTACCGCAGTTGTGTTTACTTAGCTTAGATTAATTCAGATGAAATATTTATATTTTGGATTCTTTTTTCTTGCTATTTTGAAACATATTTAGTAATTACTTCCACTGTTGTTTTGCTTCGTAGTCCCTGATATACATTGTATTTAATACTGTCTTTAAAAGTGGTTTATAGTTTATTTCTAAGTAGAAGCTGGCATATTTGTGTCTTAGTAATAAAAAAACCCAAAAGAGTTCACCAATTAATTTCTCTAATATGTTGTCTATTCCAGAAACTGGAAAAAAAAAGAGCCTATACTCTCTACCTACACCTATAACTCAGAAAGATGTGTAAAATGCAAAAAAGTTACTGCGTTCAAAATTTAAATTTTGTAGAAAAGATTGCTACATTTGAACACAAAAAACTAATTCTAAACAATAATACTAGAACTAAAAATATTTTTCTTAGAAGTAGAAACTCAAGCTTAGTGTTGGGAAATAATATGAAAGTAGTCCACAAAAAGAGCTGGAAAACCAGTAATGTAAGGTCTTTTGGTCAGAAGAAAAAGCCTGTCACAGTACATCCAGACACAAAGCTGGAAAATATCAAAAATCAAAATTAACATATTAATCAGTTATGAAGAAGTAACTAAACCATGATAGTTCTGGACATCAATTTCTGTTGATTCCATGATGTCCCTTCCTTTCCTTTTAAATAGTATCTTCTCTGAGTTTTCTTAAAATATTTAACTGAGATGACAATAATATTTTAACACAAAATTTAATTTAAAGACTGTAGATGTTGCAATTGGAGGCCTTTGCTCTGTTTATAAGGTAGAATGTTGTAAGAACATCACATGGCAAATCATCTCTTTTTCCATTCCCTTTTTAATTCTGTGTGCCATTTTAGGTTATTACTTCTAAAAAATTCTGAATGTTTGATGCATCCTGACAAAGAGAATGTCAGGCAAAAATGCCAGGAGGGTGGCTTGGACAATCTCAAACAGAAAAAGGAAGTCTATAGATGGTGGAAGCAAGGACAGGTAGCCTGGAAGGGTTACAGAGAAATTGTCCAAGCAGCCAGGGATCAGGATAGGAAAGCTAAACCCAAATAGAGTTAAATCTGGCCAGGGGTGTCAGGGGCAAAAAGAAAGCCTTCTAAAGGCGTGTCAGTGACAAAAGGACTAGGGAAAATGTGGGCCCTCACAGGAAGGAAATGGGACACCTGGTTACTCAGGATATGGAGAAGGCTGAGGTCCTCAATGACTTCTTTTGCCTCCATCTTCGCTGGTAAGGGCTCTAACCGAACTGCCTGAATTGGGTTGTAGAGGGCAAAGGCAGGGGCTGGGAGAATAAGGTACCACCCACTGTAGGAGAAGACCAAGTTTGAGATCAGCTGAGGAGCTTGAAGGTACACAAGTCCATGGGATACAGTCTGGGCAGAGAAGGGATTATGAGCTGCCCTCAGAAGGACTTGGGGGTGTTGGTAGATGAGAAGCTCAACGTGACCCAACAATGTGCACTCCCAGCCCAGAAAGCCAACCACATCCTGGGCTGCATCAAAAGAAGCGTGGCCAGCGGGTTGAGGAGGTAACTCTGCCCCTCTTCTCTTCTCTGATGAGACCCCACCAGGAGTACTGCATCCAGCTCTGGAGTCCTCAACACAGGAAGGACACGGACCTGCTGGAGCAGGTCCAGAGGAGGGTCACAAAGATGACCAGAGGGCTGGAGCACCTGTCCTATGAAGAGAGGTTGGGAGAGCTGGGTTTGTTCAGCCTGGAGAAGAGAAGGCTCTGAGGAGATCTAATAGCAGCCTTCCAGTACTTAAAGGGGGCCTTAAAGGATAGAGAGGGACTTTTTGTCAGGGGGTGTAGTGATAGGAGAAGGGGTAACAATTCTAAACTGAAAGAGTGTAGATTTTGATTAGTTATTGGAAAGAAATTTTTCACTATGAGGGAGGTGACGCACTGGAACAGGTTTCCCAGGAGAGCTGTGGAGGCTCCATCCATGGAAGTGTTCAAGGCCAGGTTGGATGGGACTTTGAGCAACCAAGTCTAGTGGGAGGTATCCCTGCCCATGACAGGGGGTTGGAACTAGATGATATTGAAGGTCCTTTCCAACCTAAACCATTCTATGATGCTACGATTTTATGGATCGTAGATTTCAGATCATTGGTCCTCTGAAATAATACATCTTTCCTTGTATCTTTAATAAAGAAGTCTTCAGAGAGGCTGTTGCTGCACTCACTAAGTTAGAACTTTTCCTGAGCTCAAAAAAGTAGACTTTTTGTCTTTCATGTCAGGAAGGATTGTAAGCAATGATAGCAATAACCTGTTCAGCAGCCTTAAAGATCAAGGACTTCAAAAAATCTGTGAACTATATACAAAATACCTCATTTTACTGATTTAGCCCTTTTTTTAAACTGTTAAATCTGATCAGAAGAGGCAATTAAAGACTTTTATCCTAGTTAGTCCTTTGGTTCTACTGAGAGTAGTTAGTTGCTGAACTTTGCTGCAAACTGATAAATCCTATGTGATCTACATGTGATCTACTACAATACCTCTGAAAATACTGTTATGATAGAAATATCACTGAAATGCTAAAACTGAAAAACAGCAATACACATGATACTGAAGAAAAAAGAATATTTCTGACTTCTCTGTATCAAATTTCTGTCTTATTCTCCTCAAATAATGAGACATCTACTTGGAGAAAGAGTATCTTCAAGAAGACTTGTCTTCTCTGTTAAGTTGTTTTTTTAACTGGGAAAAAAAAAAAAAAAGATTCACTTGATGGAAGGTTCTATACTAGAATTGCCATTAGTGTTTTTTCCACAAAATTAGGCACTTTAAGAGACTGATAGCTCTGGTAGTTTATTACTTGTGGATTTAGTGCTAACTATGGAATGAAAGGTATGACCAGTATTTTTTCTAATCTTTCTAATTTACCTCTCCTTGGAATGGGTGTTAATAATAACCCCCAGGTATATGGTACACCAAATTGGGTTTTATTTAAGGAATTAACTTTCTTTTGCTTTTTATACCACTCTTGTATGTTGATTTCTTTTAACTTATTCTGACTTTTATTCTTAGCACATTTTGAATGTAGCTGGAGATTAAAGTAACAATTTATCTTTGGCTTTGAAGTCTACAAGGCAGTGATAATTTTATGTATGATTCTACAGTTAGACCAGTGTGTTAACAGCAGCTATGTGCAGCTCCATGTTGAAATATACACATATTTCTGCATGAGCTCATGCACTCCAGATATTTGTAAGGAAAATGTTGTTTCCCACAGCATTCTCCTGGAGAAACCGGCTGCCTGTGGCTTGGAAGGAAGTTCTATTTGCTTGATAAAAAAACTGGCTGGAGGGCCAGGCCCAGAGAGTGGTGATGAATGGAGTTAAATCCAGTTGGTGGCCAGTCACAAGTGGTGTCCTCCAGGGCTCCATATTGGGGCCAGTCCTCTTTAACATCTTTATCAATGATCTGGGCAAGGGGATCAAGGTGTCCAGCACTTGGGTCACAACAACCTCATGCAGTGTTACAAGCTTGGGGAAGAGTGCCTGGGAAGTTGCCAGGCGGAAAAGGTTGATCGACAGCCAGCTGAATATGAGCTAGCAGTGTGCACAGGTGGCCAAGAAGGCCAAAAGCATCCTGGCCCATATCAGAAACAGTGTGGTGAGTAGGACTAGGGAAGTGATTGTCCGCCTGCACTCAGCACTGGTGAGGCCCCAACTTGAGTACTCTGTGCAGTTTTGGGCCCCTCGCTACAAAAAAGGCATAGAGGTGTTAAAGCATGTCCAGAGAATGGCAACGAAGCTGGTGAGGGGTCTGGAGACTCAAGTCCTATGAGGAGTGGCTGAGGGAGCTGGGATTGTTTAGCTTAGTGAAAAGGAGGCTGGGGGGAGACCTTATCACTCTCTACAACTACCTGAAAGGAGGTTCTAGAGACGTGGAGGGTTGTATCTTCTCCCAAGTAAACAGGTGATAGGACAAGACAACATGGCCTCAAGCTGTGCTAGGTGAGGTTTAGAGTGGATACTAGGAAATATTTTTACACTGAAAGGGTAAATTAGCATTGGAACAGTCTGCCCAGGGAAGTTCCTGAGGCACCATCCCTAGAGATAATGAAAAGACAGGTTGACATAGGTCTTCGTGATACGGTTTAGTGATGATTGCCTTTTGTCAGTGTTAAGTTGATGGTTGGACTAGATGATCTGAAAGTTCCCTTCCAGTCTCAGCAATTCTATGACTATAGGACATAGCTTGCTATGCATTGAGGGAAGACTATGCAAACAGTTGTCCTCTCAGGCAAGACTTTTTTTTTTATTATTTCATATAGATAGACTATCTTTACACTAGAGAAATGGAAGTACTTTAAAATCTATGCTTTTAAGATACAGGCATAGAAAGTAGAGTAGAAAAGAGCAACAATTTAATCAGAAATATATTTTTTAAAACCAGACTACAAATGGGTGCACTCTGCATGATTAAGGGCTAGTCAAAACAAAATGGAATCTAAGTTGAGTAAGACAGCAAGTAAAAATATGACACCCTCAGAGTTAATTTTACAGCTGTTATGGAAGCAAGTAGTTCCCATTAGGTGAAAGCTTGATTATAAGACAGAGAGTCTGGTGAAAAGATATCATATTCCAGAATCCATTTTAGGGATTCAATATCTGCATTCCATACACTATATAAAATTTTTTTTGAGTTTCATTACATGTAACGACCTATTCTTCTATTGCTGTATGGTTTAAGCTGTATGTATGCATCAGAAGGAAGTAAAACCCTTAATTTCAAATTCTTCAAGTGAGCAATATGACAAGTTACATGAGTGCTTGAGCTCATTATAATTTTCCCTTTAAAATTACAATACATTGTTATTTCAAGAATAAAAGATATCTTTGTGTGTATTTTCTTATTTACATTTTAAGTTATGCCAGTTTTATAGAGTGAGATTTTTTTTTTATCAAAAAGCTCTCTGAACAATATATCCTAAGTACAGAGAAGTGCAATACTTATTCCTTTAAGAAGGAGCAAATTCTTTCAGTAGAACATTTAAGATTTGGATTAGTTGCTCAAATTCAGGAACCAGAAAAAAAAATAAAAACAAACAAACAAACAAACAAAAAAACAAACAAAGCTTTGGACTTCAGTCTTCACTCTTCAGCAACTTTAAAATTGTATTTTCACTGTAAACATATAAAGGTCAAATTCACCACATAACATTATGTTTAGTCCTATAAAGTCCTATAAATATATAAGAAATTATTGCCTCTGACCCTGAGGCACTTGCAATAAGACACTTTTTAATAGGGAAGAGAAATATATGAGTAGGCAAATACTATAAAACCAACCAAATAATAGCTGATTAAACATTATCCGTTGACAGGCTACTCAATGTTTTTCTTTTTAAAAATACAAATTATTAAACAAGTTTCAAAGGGATAGAAATCTCAGAAAAGTGCCTGATCCAATCAGAAAGCTTTATGAAAACATTTATGAAGCTCTGTTCATACACAAAGAAGTGTATAGGAGAGTTCTCATGTTCTCTGAAATTTAAAAACTGAACAACACCTACTGTAGAAGGAGGCAAAATAAATCAGTTCGGTTCATCTGCACTTACTGTTTGTGCACATCTTTAGATACTTTTTGGAATCAGTGCAGGGTTTCATCGTGTCCTTCATGAATAAGTAAATGAAGACTAACTCTCTGTTACTTTTCTACTTTCTATATTTTCTTCCTATTGTTCAGTGAATGCTTGCCAAATATTTATTAATCATCATAAAGCAAGCACTGACTCAAAATCTCGTGATAGTAGGACTTGTGCAAACATAGAACGAAAAGATAGACAGTGCTTTTCAGAGTGCATGCTGTAACAAAATGGAAAATATATGGGTAAAGATGTCAGAAATCACAGGGAAATGATGGGACAACAGTAGTAATCACGGCAGATGGTAATACAGCCCTTCAAGATCATAAGCACTTTTATGGGTCATTTTAGTCATCAGAGAAAAGTAGAGTTTTAATGAAGAATTTAGAAGAATATAAAGAAATAGCTTTGAAGATGTTTATGAGAAATTCTTCCCAAGTGTGACTGACAACATGGAGGATGTTTATTTGAAAATTTAATAATGTGATGGTGAGGATTAACATCATGAGCTAGTAAGAGGTAGAAAATATCCTCTTCATACTGCATAGAGATGATTAAAAGTTAGGAATTTTGAAAATGAAGGCAAGTGGTTAATATTTGATATAGTAAAAGGAGATAAAAGCCATTGGAAGTATTCAAGATAAAATGGTACAGCATATGAGATGATGAGAGCCTGAATCAAAACATTTGCATATGAATGGAAAGGAGAACATATATCTTAAAGCCTAGACATGATCTGAATGTATAAAGCAAGGAAAGATCAATAGGCATAATACTGATATTCACAATGAAAAGGAGGTAACTGCAAGGGTCAAACACAGGCAAGAAGGCAAAATGTTTCTGTTAGCCATGGTGAATGTGATGTGAGGATTATTATCTATGGGCTAGGAGATTTAATTTGAACCTCATTAGAGAGGTCTGGAACAGGGAAATAAAGTTATGCTTTTTTGCCTAAAGACGGTAGTTGAATTTGTGGGTGAGATTATCCAGATTAGAATCCAAATACAAAAAAAAAGAGAATTTAACTAGTGTTGGAGATCACTTTGGGACTGCTGTGGATGGAGAGAGTAAGGAGAGTTCTCTGAGGGAAGTTTTCCAAAAATAAGAATTAGTCAAGAAAAGAGTTATGGAAGAAAAGGAAAAACAGTTTGTCTGACTATTCTGACAGTATTAGTCAAAGAAGATTAGAGTGGCATCCTGTCTCTCAGATTTGAATAAAAAGCTGTCAAAAGAGACTATGAGAGATTCTTTGAGAATGTTTTCACATGTTGTCAGTGACTGGAGGAAAAAAAAAAGGTGGTAGGTGGAAAAAGAAATGGTGTTCAAGGATAGACATTTTTTTTTATTCTGAAGATACTAGCCATGTACAAGGAAAGAGAAGAGTTGGAGAAAAAAATTAAAAGAAAAAAAAAAGTAAAAGATAATGGCAGAGAAAATAAGGAAGATTAAAGAACATTCAGAACAGGCTTGACAGTAAGGAGAAAAGGAAAAAAAAAGGAAAAGGAAACCATGCTGAGGAAAGAACAATATAGTTTCCTATTTTGTCTTCTGTTTCCTTGGAAGAATTTAAGCAGACATTTTATAAAGAAGAAACAGAGGCAAAAGGAGAATGAGAACAGAATCAAGATGGAAAAAGGATGGCTGGAATTCATTAAAAAAACTGGAATTGCTTAGCAAGAAACATGGCAGACCTGAAAAAAGAAAATTAATCCATATCATAGGCAAATGTCTTAGTCCACTTCATCCACTCTGCAATACCAGAGAAAGAAGCAGGAAGTGGAGGGAAGAAGTCATTCTTTTCGGCAGAAGCCAGAAAGAGCCATGGTTGGAAGACAGTGAAACAAAGAGAAATAAAGGATAAAAAAATAAACAAAGAAAAAGAAAGGAAAAGAAAAGGAAAAAAAAAAAAAAAGAAGAAAAAGAGTAGAAGGGTTTAAAGGAGAGAGGATAAAAACACAAAAGAAAATATTTCTGGCCTGGAAACTACAAAACAATCAGATGACTGAGTTCTTGTTTGTACCTACTGTGAAAAGAAGAAGTGGAAAGATAAATCAAGAGGTAAGGGAGCTGGGAGGAAATGTGCTTTGTCTGTCCCAAGCACCTGGCTTTGTGTTTGCTTTTGATGAACATCATGGGCTGCTTCTCTGCCTGCTTCTTGTGCCTCTGAATGGGAGCCCTGTTCTGCAGTGTATTTACCACTTGTTTCAGTTAGGTGCCCTCCGTCCCATTGTTAGGTCATCAATACAGATTTTTGGCTCCAGTATTGACCTGGGACGAACACCACTCATAACCAGCTTTTGCACTGCTCATCATACTGTGTTGAACTCAGTCATTCAACCAATTTTCTATCCAGTTTATAATCCATTTATCCAGTACCTATCTCACCAATCTGATTGTAAGGATTCTTTGGGAGCTCATGTCAAAGACCTTTCTACAGTCAAGAAAAACGCTATCCACAATTCTCCATTGCCCATTCAGCCTGCCACTTCATTACAGACAGCCATTAGGTTGCTCAGACATGGCTTGCCCCAAGTTATTTAACAACAAGAGAAGCTCAACATTACCAGGCAATGTGCTCCCGCAGCCCAGAAAGCCAACAGCAGCCTGGGCTACATGGAAGAAAACAGGTCGAGGGAGGTGATCCTGCCCTCTACTCTGCTCTGATGAGACCCCCACTGGAGTATTGTATCCAACTCTGGAGCCGCCAACATAAGAATGGCATGGATCTCTTGGAGGCAGTCCAGAGGAGGGCCATAAAGATGATCAGAGGGCTAGAGTAAGGGCTGGAGCACCTATTCTACGAAGACAGGCTGAGAGAGTTGGGGCTGCTCAGCCTGGAGAAGAGAAGATTCCAGGGAGATGTTGTAGCAGCCTTCTGGTACCTGAAGAGGGCCTGCACGAAAGATGGAGAAGGACTCTTTATCAGGGAGTGCAGTGACAGGTTTTAAAATAAGATTGTAGATTTAGATTAAAAATTAGGAAGAAATTCTTTATTGTGAGGGTGGTGACACACTGGGACAGGTTGCCCAGAGAAGTTGTGGGTGTCCCATCCCTGGAAGTGTGCAAGGCCAGGATGGATGGGGCTTTGAGCAACCTGGTCTAGAAGGAGGTGTCCCTGACTCTGGCAGTGGAGTTGGAACTAGACGATCTTTAAGGTCCCTTCCACCCCTAACTGTTCTATGATTCTATGAGCAATAATCCATGCTGACCATGCAGAATTGAGTTTATTGTGTTTTGGTGCTAGTGGAAGGAAGTATATGAACTATACTACCAGGGAATCAGGAAGAACCCAAGAAAATAAACTCATCAGCAGGACTTGTATAGTAAGCCTTCTCATAGCTCGGGAGTGTTTTGGGAAGCTGAAGTGTGTAAATGCAGAAGAAACATACAGATTTAAAACTTACTTGGACTAGATTGTAGTCTTGAGAAAGTATTTAAGCCTTTTTCTGAAAGATTTTTTTATTTTTTTCTGACGAATGGTGTTTTCCTAAATCAGGACTTCATAAAAGAAGTCAATTATGCTAGTCTTTTTCCCTGTCTAGATAATTTACACCATTAGCTAATGCAATAACAAAAATTACAGTGAGCATAGATAACATCTTTAATGTGGGTGCTTAAGGTGTTTCATCAGTTCAATGACTGAACTGCTACTCTAATTATATGAATGTATTCTTCATTCATTTAGCAGCAGCATAGGATCTAGATGTAGTTATCCATCTTTCCTGCAGTCAGATAAAAAAACCTTTAAATATAACCTTTTATCCTCATCCATGTTATCCTTTTGTAATTTTACATGGGAGAAAATGAATAATCATTAACAATCGTAAGTGTCCTACTGCACAGTGAGCTTGGGAAGGTATAAATACTCTATGTCATTATGAAATCTCAGTTGTGATTATGAAATGTAACAAAAGCAGATGTGCAGGATTAGTTCATCATAAAACTCAATTAATTGTAGTTGAGATAGTAATTCAAAAAGTGTTCTGATTTTATATTTTTCTTTTGCATGAAGAAAATGAAAAGTTACATACAATTCACTGTATATTTTTGATACAAATAAGTAGTTTTCAAATCTGACCTCGATATTGATAATGTAAACAGTGTAAGACCAGGAGTAGCAATATGATTTTGTTTGGGTTTTAACAGTGCTGTTATATGAATCATGAGGAAATACAGAATTTTCCTGCCAAGAACAAACAAGCTATTTACAAAGTTATTTATCACCAAAGGACAGATCAGAAAAAATTTCCTGTTACATACAAATAATATTCAAATTCCAAACAGTTCCCAAGTATTTAATACTGAGGCTTGAAATTAAAATAGCTATTTATTATTTTAAACATTACCTTTCTCTAGCAAAAGACCTGCAGCTTGTTTTCTCATCTCATATCCCCCAAGTCTACTAAAATGAGAGTAGCTTGCACTGGCCTGCCAGGGAGGCATGATGCTACAACATCTATATAGCTGCCGTTTGAACTTTTAAAAGTCATTACTGTCCAGATCCCTATAGACATGACTTAGAGCTATGCTTGAATCATAAATTAATTAAAATATGGGAGAGACATGAATTCATTTGCTCATTCATAAATATTTAGTGCCACTTTAGACTTCTTGGGATATCTAATATACCTTCATGGACGTGGCAGTTATGATATAAGACAAAAAACGGCATGAGGAGCTGAGCTGGCTGGTCCATACATAGAAATAAGAGAAGGACACTCAAAGGAAGGTTGAGGAGAAATACCTGGCATTTCTTGTCTAAAGTCTGCATGTTTGAACACAGCACAGTCCTCTAAAGATCATGGGAAAAAAATAAGGAATTTAGAATATCTATATAAAGAATGTCTTTGATACTTTGAATAACATGGAGGAGAAAAAGTAATCCAATGCATACTTGTACCTGTGGTTCTTTTGCCTAAACTATTACTACCCAAAAGACTTGATGAATTGGATAAACCAAGCCCAGTTATGTGAGAAAAGGAATTTTACTTTGGTGCGTGGACAGGAGAATAATTAATAACCATTAAAAGAAAGAGAACAGCAACAAAAAATTAAAATCACACTAAGAAAATATTTGATAGGGGGCTTTTTTGACCTGTAAAGGTTTCTTCACCCTCTTTTTTTTTGGAATTACTGACCCTTTGACAATGAAACAGATTTCCAAAGAGACTGTGGAGTCTCCATTCTTGGAGATATTAAAAACCCAATTTGGCACAGCTGTGAGCAACCTGCTGTAGTTGACCCTGCTTGAGTAGGATAGAGGCCAGGCAACTTTCAGACATGACTACCAAACTCAGCTCAGTTAAGATAACTTCTTTAGCAAGGTAATAGACAGTTCTACCAGAGGGGATACGATACTGAACCTGTTGGTCACCAGTGCAAGCAAGATAATTGGAATTGTGAAGATTGGAGGCAGCATGGATTACAGTGATCATGCACTGGAGTTCACAGTCCTGAGGGACGTGGGCCAGGTGAAGAGTAAAGTCAGGATCCTGAATTTTAGGAAAGCAAGATTCCAGCTGTTCAAGGAGTTAGTCAATAGGACTCCCTGGGAAACTGCTCTCAGAGACAGAGGAGCAGAACAGAGCTGGCAGATCTTTAAGAACACTTTCCATAGCACTTAAGAGCTCTCATTCCCCAGGAGCAAGAAACCAGGAAAGGAAGGCAAGGGATGAGCATGGCTGAGTTGAGACCTGCTGGTCAAACTAAAAGGCAAGAATGAAATGCACAGGCAGTGGAAAAAAGGCCAGGAATCCTGGGAAAAGTATAGGGACACTGCCCGGTTGTGTAGAGATGGGGTCAGGAAGGCAAAGGCAAAGGCACAGCTGGAGTTGAACTTTGCAAGGGACACAAAGAATAATAAAGGCTTCTACAAGTATGACAGCCAGAACAAGAAAGTCAAAGAAAGTGTACCGCCCAATGAGCACAACTGGTAAACTAGTTAACAACATGAGGAGAAGGCTGAGGTACTCAACAACTTTTTTGCCTCAGTCGTCATTGTCAGCCTCCCTTCCCACACCTCTTGAGTAGATGGACCACAAGGCAGGGACTGGGGAGAAAAGTGTCTCCTACTGTAAGAGAGGATCAGGTTTGAGGAACCTGATCTTACAGAAGTCTATGGGACCTTATGAGTTGCATCCCAGAGTCCTGAGGGAATTGGCCGATGTAGATGCCAAGCTACTTGCCATCATATTTGGAAAGTCATGCCAGTCAGGTGAAGTCCCCGGTGACTGGAAAAAGGGAGACATTGCACCCATTTTTAAAGAGGATAGAAAGGAGGACCCTGGGAACTACCAAACTGTCAGCCTCACCTCTGTGCCTGGAAAGATCATGAAACAGATCCTCCTAGAAGTTATGTTAAGGCACATGTAGGACAGGGTGGTTATTTGAGACAGTCAGTGTGGCTTCACCAAGGACAAATCTTGCCTGACTAACCTAGTGTCTTCTATGATGGAGTGACTACATCAGTGAAGGACAAGGGTAAGAGCTATTGGTGTCATCTATCTGGACTCCTTTAAGGCCTTTGATACAGTCCCCCACAAAATCCTTCACTCTAAACTGGAGAGATATGGATTTGATGGATGGGCTGTTATTTGGATGAGGAATTGGCTGGATGGTTGCATCCAGAGGGTAGTGGTCAACAGCTCAATGTCCAGACGGAGATTGGTGACAAGTGGTGTCCCTCTGGCCCCTCCATATTGGGACCAGTACTGTTTAATATCTTCATCAACAACATAGACACTGTGATCCAGTGAAACTCTGAGCAAATTTGCAGATGACACCAAGCTGAGTGGTGTGGTTGACACGTCCGAGGGATGAGATGCCATCCAGGGGTACCTGGAAAAACTCAAGAAGTGGGCTCATATGAACTTCATGAGGTTCAACGAGGCCAAGTGCAAGGTCCTGCACCTGGGTTGGGGCAAGTTTCAGTGTCAGCATAGGCTGGGAGATGAAGGGCTTGAGAGCAGCTCTGAGGAGAAGGACTTTTGAGGGTACTGGTGAATGAAAAGCTGGACATGAGCTGGCAATGTGCGCTCGCAGGCCAGAAAGCCAAGCACATCCTGGGCTGCATCAAAAGAAGTATGGCCAGCATGTCAAGGGAGGTGATTCTGTCCCTCTCTTCTTCTCTGTTGAGACCCCACCTGCAGTACTGCATCCAGCACTGAAGCCCTTGGTTCAGGAAAGACATGGACTTGTTCGAGTGTGTCCAGAGGAGGACCACAAAAATGATCAGAGGGATGGAACACTTCTCCTATGAGGACAGGCTGAGAGACCTGGGGTTGTGTAGCCTGGAGAAGAGAAGGGTCAGGGAAAACCTTGTAGCAGCCTTTCAATACTTAAAGCGGGCCTTTATAGAAGATGGGGACACACTTTTTAGTAGGGCCTGTAGGGATAGGAAAAGGGGTAATGGTCTTAAACTGAAAGAGGGTAGATTTAGGTTAAGTATAAGGAAGACATTTTGTACAATGAGGATGCTGGAACACTAACAGGTTGTCCAGAGCAGTGGTAAATGTCTCATCCCTAGAAACATTCAAGGTCAGGTCAGATGGGGCTCTGAGCAACCTGATGTAGTTGAAGATGTCCCTGCTCCTTGCAGGGGAGGTTGGCCTAGATAAACTTTAAAGTCACTTCCAACCCAAAGTATTCTTTGATTCAATGACTCAATGATTCTATGATTCTATTATTATGTGTTTTCAGTTAAAATTAAGCTAATGCCTTTTGTTAAATGCTTTAAATCAGAATTATTTTCCCATGACAAATAATCCTACAGGTCACCTAATTCAACAGATTGCTTTTTTTTTGCCTTTTTTTTTTTTTTTTCTGGAAATAGATAGGTATATTATTTAGAAACTTTTGCAGCAGGGAAATTTTATCTTTTTAAGAGTTACTTAATATTTATTTTCTTGTCTAATGTTCTGATTGACAATAGGACATATTCAAGCCATTCTTCAGCATGGTTCAGTTGTTACCTTATCTTTGCCTTACAGTTTAACTTCAGGTGAAAAATTAATTTTATGCATGACCATGTAACTTCATGACTTTAATGATACTCAAATCTATACATTGTGAGTAAGCTAGGGATTCCTGAGTCTTGAGTTTCCTCAGTCAATGAAGATATAACACCATCAAATACTAGTTTCACATTGTAGTATGTAATTATTCAAGTAAAGTTAGCCATATCTAAAACTGGAAAAACTGGACAGTGGCTGCTACAGATAATTTTGTAGTAAAAGCTGAAATGTAACTATATCTTGTCACAAGATTAACATATCCTGATTAGAAAATAGAATCCTAAGCTTTATTACAATGGACACATTTATTTTCTTTGGAAAAATCTAGGTGGAAAATATAATTTTTTTACTCAGATTCATAAATTTATGTGTTTATGTTTTGAAAGAGGCCATTGAGAGATTGCCAAAATGAGATACACCTTTTTTTAAAAAGAGGTACAAGTAAGTCTTGTTACCATTATTATCTCAGCTTTTCTGTGTGCCCTCCTGTTTGTTTGTTCCCAATGTTATTTCTGTCTATTCCTTAAATAGTGAAGTCTTCAACAAACCACTTTTTTCTTTAGTAGACCACTATTTTCTTAATACTATAGTGCATAAGTAGTAGAAAACCTGTGCAACTACACTTCATATAAGAAGTACTAGTAGCTGACTGGGACAAGGTTTTGTTGTAGCAGGTTTTAGAAAAGTAATTGTTTATCTCCTAATTTTGTAGGAAACCAGCTATGGTGATGCCCTATACCTCCGTAGAATTTCCTGAAATGCAATGTAATCAAAGAACTTTTAGGTGATAACAGTGAGAAACTGGTACCAGTTTAAATTATGCCTAAAGAAAAACTGTTCAGTGACAAAAAAAATGGGGAAAAGATCAGGAGAAGAAATTACGGAAACATGGGAAATTTGGATTTTTGCATTTGTTTTTTAATTCTAAAGTATATTCTGATAATCCAAATATTTTTGACAAAACAGACTAATCAGCTGGCAGAGCTACTATGTTTTATGCAACTTAAGGGCCTGGATTCTTTAAAGACCGAGAGGAATGCCCCTATGCCACAAGTTTTGGGAAAGCGATATGTGAATTCCAGCTTCTGAAATTACTGTAGAAAAGACAAGGTTTTTCCTGTTTATTGGACAATGGGACTTACAGTCAGTCTGCATGTTTAAAATAGAATTGCAGTCATCCAAGGGTACCTTCCTTTTGTATCAAAACCTTTGACACAGAGATTGCCTAATCTTCCTTGAAAACTTAATTTTATTGTCACTTTACCATTTTCAGGAGTGAATGAAGAAACAGGATATTTAGCAAAGATTTAAACTTAATTCCTTTCCCATGTAAAGCATGAAACAATTAGCACTTAACTAGCAAGGTGAAAGGTTTCAAAATATTACACTAAATCTTCTCAGAGAGAGACAGAAATAAAGTATAATTATCCCTAATGATATTCAATAATCAAAGTAGTAGCTTAAAAATAAATACTTAAAGCTAAGTCTATATTAGAAAGAGGATAAAAAGAACTTTAAAAGGAAAGTTTTGAAAATAATTTCTTTGTAATATACAAATATATCTGTTAAAATTAATGACTTTTTGCAAAATGAGAAAGAACCATTCTAGCAGAATATACAAAAAGATGGTAGTTATTTTTTGAATACTGAACTATATGACTCTCAGACATAATTTATTTACTAAAAAGTAAAGAAAAATATATTAGCTTAAAATGTTCATTTAAAAAATTATGAATATTAGGAGTATCTACTTCTTAATTTCGAATCGGTTTATGAGATACTAGAAAACTGTTGAAATGTGGAGTAAGCCATGTGTATGTGTGAAATATGAAATTGTAAAATAAATAAAAAGTTTGCTAAGACTTTTGAGATCTTCCTTGTTGAAGAGAGACTGTTTCCTGAGCTGTTTTTCAAACAAGCACCTGTTAAAACATATTGAGACAAGTACTGATTTTCTTCTTATACAAAGACAGAAGGCCAGAGGAAGAAGTTGCATTCTAAATTTAGCGTAATTTGGAATTTGTACATTTTGTTTATCTGTCTTTAAGGATAATATTTCTTTTTTCACCTTTGCTGTAACCTACAATAGCAAGTGAAATATTATCTGTGAGGTATCTAGTACTGAATGGAAAGATGTGTCAACAAAGCACTGGAGCTACCTGTCAAATTCTAATTCAGTCATTAAAATTCTGCCTTTGATTCAGCATTGAAGTAAACTAAGATTAAGCAAATGTTCTACTTATACATTTTTTCTACAGCTGTAATGTGTATAGCTTTATATGTTAAACTGCATTTACTAAATTAATAACAGAAGCTTTATTCTTTTTCTTCAAGATTTTTAATTCTATGCAGAGGTTTGCTTCGGTTTTTTGGGGAGATTTGTTTTTGTCTGTTTGTTTTTTTCTTTTTCAAAAAGTGTAAGTGCTAACAACCTATGTTTATTGAAATGTCATTAAAATATCTGCTCCAAGGCCCATCATTTCATACACATGAATGATGCCCACTGACATATGTTTCTCAGGCTCTCAGGGAAGATTTCTCAGGGGTGTTCCTAAAGACACCACCAGGCAGCAGCAACAACAAAATAGACACGTATCTTCCTTTTGCAAGGATCTGAATCATAGTTTTCTCCCTTGTCCTTATCAATTCCTCCCAGAAGGGGAGGAAAAGGAAGAGGGCAATGGAATTATGGAGGAATGAGGAAGTGGAAGTTCTGATGAGTGCCCCACCTGGATGACATATTCTTCAGTAAAATAGAGAACTAGGGAATACAGCATAAACCCTTTTTTTTTATACACACCAATATTCACCATGGTAGAATCCTAAATTTAAATTCAAGAGGCAGAATAACAGTTGCAGTAAATTAAAAACCCTCAGTAAGTTTACAGAGGACACCAAGTTGGGTGGCAGTGTTGATCTGCTGGATCGATGGGCTGTGGCCAATGGGATGAGGTTCAACAAGGCCAAGTGCCGAGTCCGGCACTGGGGTCATAACAATCCCATGCAGTGTTACAAGCTTGGGGAAAAGTGTATGGATAGCTGCCTGGCAGAAAAGGACTTGGGGGTGTTGGTTGACTGTTGGCTGAACATGAGCCAGCAGTGTGCCCAGGTGGTCAAGAAGGCCAACAACATCGTGGCCCGTATCAGGAACAGTGGGGTGAGTAGGACTCAGGAGGTGATCATCCCCCTGTACTCGGCACTGGTGAGGCCCCACCTCGAATACTGTGTCCGGTTTCAGGCCCCTTACCACAAAAAAGACATTGAGGTGCTGGAGTGGGTCCAGAGAAGAGCAACGAAGCTGATGAGGGGTCTGGAGCACAAGTCTTATGAGGAGCGGCTGAGGGAGCTGGGCTTGTTCAGCGTGGAGAAAAAGAGGCTGAGGGGAGACCTTCTCGCTCTCTACAGCTACCTGAAAGGAGGGTGAGGAGGGGTGGGGGTTGGTCTCTTCTCCCAAGTCACAGGCGATAGGACAAGAGGAAATCGCCTCAAGTTGCACCAGGAGAGGTGCAGATTGGATATGAGGAAAATTTTTTACTCTGAAAGGGTTATTAAGCATTGGAATGGGCTGCCCAGGGAAGTGGTTGAGGCACCACCCCTGGAGGTATTTAAAAGACGGGTTGACATAGTGCTTAGTGACATGGTTTAGTGATGTTTTTTTTGTCAGAGTGAGGTTGATGGTTGGACTAGATGATCTGAAAGGTCCTTTCCAACCTAGACAATTCTATGATTCTATGAAAAAATTAGGCTACTGAGCACAACACAAAGTTATATTGTAAAATAAGTCAGTGATATTTAACTACTTCTTTAAAGAGAAAAAAGATACACTGCTTTAGCCTGTTGTGGGTTGACCTTGTGAATACACATTCATGATAGTCAAGACTATCTAAGAGTCAAAGAATGGTTTCCAAACACCCTTTCTTTGCTACTTCCTGTGCATGTCCTTACATACTCTATGTTCCTCTTCTTGATTCAAATTTATGATACTCACTAAATTTTTGAAAGATTTTAGTGAACAAGTGTCTCCATATAATTCACTGTGTCTTCACTGGGCTTTTCTGGAGATTCTGTAAGGTAAAGTTCCTACTTTAGACACTTAGGGGTTAATAAAACCCTTTCAATCTTTCACTGCCACTCATGTAGTCTGAAGAACGGTTTCTGGGAACTAAATGGTCTTTTTGCAAAACAGTAGGAAAGATTCAAGCCTATCCTGTCTCACAGACAACTAATTACACCATTACATGCTGCAATTACAATTAAAGATTTTCAGCTGATGAAAGGCATGTTCACTGCATTCTCATTACCTCATATTTCCTTGCCAACACTCAAGAGTATCATGATTTTGATGAAACAAAAACAACTCAAGAAGCTGTACTTTCTCAGTAACATCAACAGACTAGTTTAGGGACCACCCTGCAACTCCTTTTCCCCACCATGTTATCTGAGGGAGTAACATCCATCCTTTGTGCTGAAAGTATTTTTTTAAAAATTGGTCTTTACAAAAAAAAAAAAGTGTTGTCAGGCTTTCATTACAGTGTTACCTTTATTGTTCAAATCAGCAACTTTTATGACACAGTTTATCCTACTTTCTTGGATTTAAGCCTGTTGGCTTCTCTCAAATTTAAGTAGTTCAAATAAATTGACAAAAGCCGCCTTGTACCCAGCACTAAATAATAGCAAAAAACGGGGTAGTAATGTCATATGTGATAAATACAATTATTTTCTGTGATAATAAAGAACAGAATTCATCAATATCAGTTCAGCAGAGAGGAAAGAATATTGCATTCCCCTCATGTATGTGTCAGTCAACTTGATAATTAACCATGGACCAGTATCTGGTGTTCTAGAATAAGTAAAAATACAACAGATGAAGTCAGAAAATAAGTGTTTTGAAGACTATTTAGAAGTTGGTCCTGCTTCTATAGCAATATTTAATAAGTCCTGGTTTTGCAAATAGGTTTGGGAAAGTAACATACTTGTCTTACATTTTGGAAATTCTGGATATTCTCTATTATTCATCAAATTGCACAGAAGAAAAAAAAAGCATGCTGCATAAATTATGATATTTTATATGGTGTGACATTATTAGTTATAAAAATTAGAAAAAGCTTCAGAAAACAGGGAAACTATGCTTGGATGTCTGATGCTTTATTTTGTCTTTACTATTGTTAGGAAAAAAACTCAACTTTAAAAGCCATTAAATCTAATTTTTATTCATGTTTTACATTTTCTAATATTCCATCCAATTCCTGCTCCAGATAACAACTAGTATATGCAGAAGACATTTCTCTGACACTATCATCCTTAATTTCTGGTTTCACAATGATTTCCATAGCAACAGAATAATGTTTTTATAAACACTACGTTGTTGCTTCTGTTTTGAGTAGAAACAGCTGAAATGTGAATCCATACCTGATTTTCAAAGAAAAGTAACATAAAAAGAAATATGGTGTAAAACCTTAACATTGAGATTAAGTTACTTATCTGGTTTCTTTTCCCCAGTGTCAAAATTTTTTAAGCTAGTAATTAAAATATTATAGCTCAGTCAAGGAAATTTTTTGTTGAGCTGATAGCAGGAGAAATAACTCTCACATAATTTGAATATGGATATGAAACCAAGCTTAGCTCGTTAATAAAGATGAAAAATCCCAGTGCCAGATATATCACTGCACATTTGCCACTCAAATAGATGGAAGTGTGGCTGATGCAGAAATATAGCTCAGGATACATTTCTGAGAAGAAGCTTTCATAAGGTTGGTAAAATCTAAGATAAATATGCTACCGCGTGAAAATGTAACAAGAACCACTTTCTTTGGTTACCTTACACGTTCTATCTTCAGTTATGTCTGACCACCCCTGACTAAGGCTGTTTTCTGGTTACCTTTACTTCTACTCAAGCCTGTTAAGGGACTATGCCAACTCTTCATTACCCCTGAACTATGTGTTACATATGAGCTGTGTGTTAACACCTTTACAGACTTAAATTGCCTCTCCTGAGAACACGTATACTAGAAGAAAAGGAACTATGTATACTACTCTGTTAGTACTTGTGAAAGAGTCCTTTGAACCTGTGAGTTTTTTGATCTCAGTATTTTATATTTCAAATTTAAGATGCTATTTTTTAGATCTGTTTCTTCAATCAGGACTGTCTTACATGCAAACTGATGGATGTAAATCATGTTCCACAAAGACAGTATTTAAGTCTTATTAAGTTCAAAACTTATACCAATTATGTGGGATAAGGTTTCAAAGATATTTTATAGTCTGTGGGTTTTTTCTAAAGTTTTACCATGTGGTGATTTTAAAACATTACAAAATGTTATTACTTAGCAAGAACACATCACTTAGCATGTATGACAATAGAATGACAGGTTTCTATTAAGTCTACATAGTAATTACAATGATAATAATAGCTTTTATATACTTTTCAATTACAGAATAAGTTATTGCCAATCTCTTTTATGTAACAGCCAAACGATTAGACCATTCACCTGTGATGTAAGAGACTCATTTTCAAATTGCTCTTATAAGAGAAGCTCCAAGTTCCAAACATAGGTGGAAGGTCAAGTGGAAGTATCCTTTTGTGGAAACAGTGCTTCTGTGCAAAAATCCCCCAAGCAAACAAACCAACCAACTAATTCAAAATTCTTGGTGTTCAGAATAAAAAGAAATGGAAATCCATAATGTTGTATACTCTGCTTAAGTCAGAGTCTTAGTTTCTTTTCTGAATATCTTTCATAGATTTCATCTAAAGACGAAGAGAACCTTGGACTCGCATATCTTCCTCAAATGTTTAAAGTACTGCAACATGTTGATGAAGTGCAACCCATCTTTTTTCCCAGGCAAACTTTCAAAGAGCTTGATCCCTGCTCATTGCTTAGCAAGATGTGTTAGAAATGTTTACTAGTAGGAGAAAGTTCCAGATAAGATATTTCCCCTGAAACCACAAATGATGTGCTAAATGAAAAAGACACACTTGATACTCATGTTTTTATGATTTCTTTATTTCTGTGATAATTTCTGCTTCCTATTCCTCAGAATACTTTCAGTTCTCTGGGTTTTTTTTCTCTGTTCTTTGAGACAGGGTCAAGCCACTTAGAAGGAAGTAGGATAAAATGGCCTCTTGTATTTGAATGACAGGAATGTATTTGGATGTCTGGGATTAGACAGAAAGAAGGGAGAAAAGGAAACAAATCAGAAAATAAATGTTTATCCAAAGTTGTGTGGGAAGTTTAAGAGGAAAATAGGGCTTAGAAAAGGACAGGAAGTGCAGACTGGGACCTAACATATATTCGCACCAGATTCCTAATTTTGTTTTGTTAATTTTCTCTATTGGAGAGGAGTAATTTTGTTGATCTGTGCAAGACTATGATTTCCTCAGTGTTGGTATCTGACCTGTGCAATCACAAACATGATATGAACCAAATGTCAGAACACATTTCAAATTAATTACCCAGATAAAATGATAAGGAGTGTCCAGAACAAAGAACACAGGGCTTACACTACCTGCAGAACACAATACAATGCATAAAGCTAAGGTGGTTCGGTATAATGTTCATTTGAGTGCAAGTGTTACTTTTGGTTCTTTTTATAGAAAATCTGAACTTTCAGAGTAAGTTTTCACCAAAATTAAATTGTGGACCATATAACATTGTTGAGCTCATACTAGGAGACCTAAAACCAGAATGACTGTTGTTGAATTAAATCCTTAATAGAGATGTTGAAGAGAAACAGATTTTACAAGGAGTTGTAATTATTCCATTTATTTCATCAAATGTTGATATTGAAGATAGTATCTGCATTCATGAATCACCAACAAAGTAATTTATTTTTTTTTCAGATATGTAATATATACAAAGGGACACTCCAGACAGCAGCGTACATTCACAAAACAAAGAATTTTTGGGGTTGATTTTTTTAATAAGTGGATTCCTTAAGTTTTATGGAATTTTTTTCATATACTGCCATCCTTCTATGAATGCAGCTACCCACAGAAGAAAAGCTTATTAAAGTACTTCAGGTGCTTCACACTGCAAAATTAGCCACACTCTGTCAGTTCCATTTGAGTGCTTATTGCAGCACCTGTTCTTGAAATTAGCAACAGCTGAGTTGACCCAAATTTAGGTGCAGGGTGTGACACAGTTTCATTCCATATGTAGATTGAGCAGAGATGTATGGAAAACCAATATATTTTTATATGTATGGTAATTGTTCTATGAAAGGAAATAAAGAAATTTGCATGTCATTTAGCTAAAGAAGAGGACAAAATATGTTGTTGCAGTGATTTGGTGGTATAAAAACAAATATTAAGTATGATTGCTACTAAATAAAGTGCATGTGTAAGAGGCTTTTGCAGAAAATGTTTTTCAGATATTCCTACAGAAGTTTTGAATTGGATAGTAAAGGGTACCTTTTCAGTGTGGAATTTGCTATGAAATTTGCCACAATAAACTGATAAAAGTTATTGTCAAATGAAAAAGATATCCACAATATGTCTCACTTGATTCTTCCAGGAAAATATTTTACTTTACCCCAATTTAACCTTAACTCAAGTCCTTGTTTTTGTAGTCTTCATTTTTATGGTATTTTCATGGTTTTTCTTTCCTTATAGTGAGGATATATTTGCTTTAAAACTTCTATTACAAAATGTATTTTAGAGCTGTGCAGAATCCTGTGACTTTCTATGTATTTCTTGTTTTGAATTTTGTGATGCATGAGAGAATTCATACTCTCTTTTTTCATACTCAAATTACCAAGACTGCTAACAATAGCTCTTGGATCAGATTTCTTTGTAGTTTTCCTTAATTTCCTGAAATTCTTGTGAATAGCATCATTGTGGAGTCCTAAATTACATTCAACAGTGTTGTTCCCAAAGATTCCCCACATTAATTATTGCACTAAATGTATAGGCTTATAAGATGAGGAACAAATACAGTCAATTTAGAAGGCAATAAGAGGGCAACAATTAAAACTGCATTTAAAAAAATAATAATTTTTAAAATCAAGTTAAAAGTATTACCATCTTTCCATTAGGAAATGAAAGATATTTAACCTTCTCCTTACAAATAGCTAGTTTTACACTGAAAGTCATTAATAATTAATCTTTTTATCTGACTTTGTCAGGTGTAAAGTCAAAATTATTCTTATGGACACAATTAACACTTTTAAAAATGTTGCTCCTGTCAATATACTAGATATTAACAGACTTCCTGTATTCAAACCTTACCTAATAGACACCAGTTTATAAGAACTCCATCATTTGCTTTCATCAACATGCTAGTGTTGAGAGATATTAGTAAAATCTGGGGAATTTAATATTTAAGTTCTTTGGAATAACTCTAATTTAATATTGTTGCAAGGTTAGAAATGTGAATCTTGTCACAGTACAGATATGTCTCCAATATATAAATACAAGTTATATGTCTACAGAATAGACCAAGGAACTCAGACCGATACTTTCCACTGAACTGAAAACTAATGGGTGTTATCAATTTTAGATCACTGAAAATTTCAGTTCTTTTTTTGCTTATAACCTTGTGGCCAAGAAACCTCTGACTTCTATGGGATACTTGTTGAGATCACTTTTCTAATTTTTAGCTGAAAAAGCAAAGGGTTGCTGCATAGCTTTAGAGTTGCATAGTATCCTCCATGTATTCTGTGTTTCTTCAGCATAATTTTAATATGGCATAATCAAGTCACCATTACATCCTTCCTTATATCCAGGGATGTTGTCTGAGTTACTTTAATTAAACAGTATGTAATACAAACAGCTGAAGCAGAAACAATTTTCTGCAGGAGAAACCTGATCAAGGAAGCACTAATGAAAGAGAAAACGTATTCTGCCGTTCTGTGAGATACAAATCCAGAGCCTTAACTCTTGTATACTCCTAATGACACATTCTCTGTCCCTCTATTTTTCATTATTTGATAGGGGGTGGGACAGGTACATGGAGAAAGAATAAGAAAATGGAGAGGCCACGTGACTATTGTTAATGAGGTGTGAATGATATCAAGCTGTTACTATGCATTTTGCCAGGAAAGAGTCCTCAAGGGACAAGAAAAGTGAATGACATTTGGAAACTCCCCTGAGCAGATTTGTGTTTCTATGAAGCCAGAACTTCTGTTTAGGTATTAAGTCAGCCCAAATTCTGACCACTTGCACTCCTCTGCAATAAAAGGACTGGTGTTCTTCCTTAAAACACGCTTTCAACCACACGGATATCTGTTGGAGGGACAACACAGCAAGACATAAGCAATCCAGGATATTCCTGGAATGCATTGGTGATAAGTTCCTTCTCCAAGTGATAGAGGAGCCAACAAGGAGAGGTGCCATGCTGGACTTTGTTCTTACCACCAAAGAGGGGTTGTTGGGGAATGTGAAGCTCAAAGACAACCTTGGCTGCAGTGACCATGAAATGGTGGAGTTCAAGATCCTTGGGGCTGTGAGGAGGGTGCACAGCAAGCTCACTACCTGGGACTTCAGGAGAGCAGACTTTGGCTTCAGGTATCTGCTTGGCAAAGTACTGTGAGATACTTGGTAGAGTGCAGGAGGGTAAAAAGGGCTGGTTAATATTCAAGGATCATCTCCTCCAAACTGAGGAGCAATACATTCCGACAGACATGACGTCAGGCAAAGATGCCAGGAGGCTTGCATTGATGAACAAGTTGCTCCTAGAAAAACTCAAACACAGAAAGGAAGCCTACAGAGAGTGGCAGCAGGGACGGGTAACCTGGAAGAAATTCAGAGACATTGTCCAAGCAGCCAGGGATCAGGCTAAGAAAGGTAAAGCCCAGATAGAGTTAAATCTGGCCAGGGATGTCAAAGGCAAAAAGAAAAGCTACTACAGGTACTTCAGTGACAAAAGAAAGACTAGGAATAATGTGGACCCTCTCCGGAAGGAAAAGGGAGACCTGGTTACTCAGGGTATGGAGAAGGCTGACGCACTCAATGACTTTATTGTGTCAGTCTTCATTGGCAGTTGCTCTAGCTACACCACCCAAGTCTCAGAAGACAAAGGCAGGGACTGGAAGGATGAAGAATCACTCACTGTAAGAGAATATCAGGTTTGAGACCACCATCTAAGGAACCTGAAGTTGCACAAATCTGTGGGACCTGATGAGATACAACTGCAGGTCCTGAGGGAACTGGCACATGAAGTTGCTAAGCCACTACCCATAATATGTGAGAAGCTGTGGCAGTCCAGTGAAGTTCCCGCTGACTGGAAAAGGGAAAATATAACTCCCATTTTTAAAATGGGAAAAAAAGGAAGACCTAGGGAACAGTAGAACAGTCAGTCTCACCTCTGTGGCTGGCAAGATCATGGAGCAGATCCTCCTGGAAACTACACTAAGGCATAGGGAAAAAAAAGGAGGCTGATCAGTGGCAGTCAACATAACTGCACTAAAGGCAAATTTTGTCTGACAGTTTTGCTGGCCTTCTACGATGAGGTTACAGCATTGGTGTGTAAGGTAAGAGCAACGGACAGCATCTACCTGGATTTGATCAAAGCATTTGACAATGTCTTATATGGCATTCTTGTCTCTAAATTTAACAGACAGATTTTTTCCTCAGAATTCAAGTAGGAAATATCATTGCTTAGTGTCTCTGAAACTTGATCTCTAATCATCATTGAAATGAAACTATCTCTAAGTTATGCAACATGATCATGAAAATACAGTCATTAAATTACAATAAATCAAAAGGCTGTGTTTTGATAGCTTCTGTCATTACTAATATCAGAAAACATGTCATTATTAGCATCATAAGTCATCTAATGTTGTTATCATGATCTTATATATTTGATTTAAAATATCTCTGGAGCTTGAGTAAGATTCTTTATATTTTGCAAACAATATAATCAGCCTTCAGCAAGTGACTTCTAAGAAATTTGCCAGATCTGTAGGAGCTCTTTGACTCCCATGGACACTCTGGTGGTTGAAGCAGTCCTATATGGAGATTGGTTTAAATCAACTAAAATACATAACCAGCTTTTCCCCCACTCCTAGCTGTCTTCCCTTTCCAAAGCTTAGACTTGAACAAGACAAATGTGGCACTTGAAAACTCAATCAGTTTACACCCTGATAAGGAATTACCAGTTACTGATAATAAAGCAAAAGTATGAAGCTGAAGACCTGTGTTTTGAGGCAGTGTTTGAAAAAGAGAAAGGGGAGAGAGAATATCCTGAAAAGGAACAAGATTACATATGGAAAAAGAAAAAAATATTAGTCTAGAAGAAGGAAAGGATGTGCTTGAAAGAAAGAAAACGGTTTTCTATATAAAAAAAATGAGAGCAAACTTTTAAATATTACATATTTAAAATTAACATATAATTTTGAGATTAAATTACCGAATGTAATTTTGATGTTTTTCTTAAATCATTTGCCACAACTGTTCATACTCTTCAGTTGATAAATGGCAGTTCAGCCACAGTAGGCTACCATGGCTGGTAGCTGTCCAAATACTTACTAGGTGACCTACAGACACATTTGTGAAATGTAAATCATAGGTTAAAATCATTTGGCCTCTCCCCCTCTCCTGAAGCCATCTTAACAACCTGGAACAAGTCACATATTTACACCAACGTCACTTAACACTCAATGAGTCTGAAATAGAACTCGATTTGGAACCCATGTGGCTGAAACTTTTTTTTAGGATCTGAGGCAAACAAATCTTTCAGCTTTGTGCCAGTGCACATGGCAAGACTTTAAAGCTCTTAGCTTTAAAATGGCTGCTTTAGTGACAACTAGCATGGTAATTCCTTTTCTAAAAGCACTTGGGCATCTGAGGTAAATCAGATGTCTTCTGTTTGTAAATTTCTTCAAAAAAAGTTACCAACTCTAATAGGATGTGAACATTCAGGACATTTTATACTGCTGCTCTTCAGAAATGCCTATCAGTATTGCAGAGATATTTTGCAGGTTAACCTGTGATATGTCATCAGTTCATCACCACATCAGACTCTGGATTTCAGAAATACAAAGTGATTTAAAAAAAAAAAATTGGATAAATTCATGCACATGTACACTGTGAGGGGCCATTAGTTACAGAAATGTACATGTTCTACTAACTAATTTTCTACTAATTTCTCCTCACCTAGCTTCCTCTTCTCTTTTTCCTCACAATTTCTCTTTTGGGGATTTGAGTAAACATAAGACTGAGTAAGGCAGTGTAGCTGTCCTTACACTGGCAACTTTTTATTACTTTTTCACAGGACCATAGAATGGTTGAAGTTGAAAGGGACCTCTGGAGGTCATCCTGACCAACCACCCTGCTCAAGCAAGGTCAGCCAGATCAGATGACTTTTGAGTATCTCTATGGACAGACATTTCACAACCACAATATTATTATTACCAATAATAATTATTAATGACTTTCATTCATCTGTCATTTGCCGTTTATATTTATTAAGCATAGTCAGAAAAAAAAATGGTTGAATTCACAACTGTCTGATGAATATGCCATTTTCAGGAGAAACAGAGGTTCTGATATATGTGTAGAATTTAACTCATTCTCCTTCCAACTCCTCAAAACTTAAAAAGCAGTTCTATTAACAGTTCAAATATTCTGTCTACTAAAAATAAATATTTGTATGTACATATCGACCTCAGTCATCTATATTGTGTAAAGTTTAAATTAAAATATTTAATCTGATTGCATATTATAATTGCAGCTGTGATGATCTAAACCCATAAAATAAATTTTATGTAGCGCATAAAAAGAAAAGAGAAAAAAAAAAGAAAAGAAAATTAAAAAAAAAATCCTTCAGTTTCGTTCCAAAGATCCAGCTGACAACAAGTCCTGTTCACGCTATGTCCTCTAGTATAATTTTGTGAATGTTATTTCATTCACAACAAGGAATGTGCAAAAAAAAATTTAAACTGTGAAACTTTTCTTTAGATTTTAGATAGATGATCATCCCTGACAGCATGTACTTTGCAAGCAAGGATCTCATCTTAAACAATCTGTTGTCTTTTCATACCCATTGTTTTGCAGAGTAAGGGAAGTGTTTCCACTTACATATGTCTTGAAGATATTAGCACCTGGAAAGCCAAAGCCTGATCATCCTCTTTCAGAAACCCCAACCTCAGCAGAATTCAAGAAGTCAGTTTGTCAGAATGCTCTCTATGCAACAGTATTTTAGAGAATCAAGCTAGGAAGTAGAAGTGGTCATCTGTAAAATTTATGACTATTCTAAAAATGATTACAACATTATTTTTTTTTAAAGACATATTTCTAGATAAACAAACCAAATTTCCTTGAGAAAAGAAAACAAAGGTGTGGGCAAGATCATTGTATTTCTATGGTCTAAGACCTGATCTAGACTAGGCTTGTAGAGATATATGCAGACTGCAATATTCTTACCTACAAAGTCATACCTTGAAATTACCATTTCATTTCACGGTATATATATCTTCTTGTGACAAATATGGAAAGCAGAAAATGAACTTATATATCTTGGCAGACAGTAGCTCTGAATGATGGGTTTAATGAGAACTAAACAGGTGAAATGAAACTTGAGTACAGCAGACATAACAGTAATAATTCAAAAATATCAAGCTCTGTCCTAGTACCCACCCTGTATTCCGTGTAGAGAGTCATATGGTATTTTGCTTATAGCATTACTGCATGCTAGTAAGATCACAGTTTTGAGACACTCATCTAAACGGCTTTTGCAACCTCACTTTAATGATGCCTTCAAGAGAAACATAATGTTCTTTAAAAACAGTACTATTCAGAAAACTCTTGGCTATACACACAGCATTTTCATCATGTCATGACAGGCCACCCCGAGCTGTCAATACTGTTTGCTATATAAAAAATTACATCAATTCTAAGACATGCTTCACTTTACACTTAAATTCTCTTAAAAGTATGGTGCATCATGCACTTTACTCTTTCCTATTTGTTTTTAATAAGTGTTTTGCTTCTGTATTTTTGACATTTCTAGTGACAGTGATGAGGTTTAGCTGAACTGTAGATATTCTTCCATTTCCACATATAGCTCTAGCAACTTCAATATTATTCCAACTGAATTATTAAGCATATAAAGGATAAGAATCAAACTCCTTGTTTTGACAATACAGGAGTATTTTTCTGCTGTGCCATTCATTTATCTGTGTTAATCCAGCTCACTGACAAGTGACAGCAGGTGGAAATGTTATTCATCTCCTAAATATCTGTAATAATTATTTATCCTCTTTGAGACTATAAAAGAATGTTTAATCTCACAGTGTTATGAAACCACAATATCTTGTATTTCCAAATAATAAATAAATAAATAATTATTATAATTATCAGTAGTAGTAGTCTCATTAGCATCATTAGTATCATTAATACTACTACTATTAATATTTCTATTAATATTAATATTTACTAAAGAGTTTTTATACTCTCACAGCTCCCAGAATCTAGCCAGGCAATACGATTTTTTTGCATTCAGTGCCACACATTGCACAAGCAAATAAACATCGCTGCCCCAAAATGTTTAAATCCTGTATTGGTCAAAAGAATTTCAAATATCTGAAAACAAGCCTGTTGTTATCTCTTAGGCATAAAAGGATATTTTCACAATATTAAACCAAACTGACATACAGGTTATCTGTCAGCTGTTTCAAGTGGGAGGATCTATGGAAAAATCTTTCAAGGTAGTCAAACTTTGGTTATCCTAATGATGCCCAGATTACCAAGTAATTGTAATTTTACAAACTTTTTTTTTTTCTTTTTTTAAATCTTGAAACCTTGTCATTGACTTCATTGACAAGTAATACATTTCATACCCCTCAGTGATTGCCATCAGGTGTAAATTTTCTGTTACCTTTGGCCTAGAGTAGATTTGAACCGTTGACCCATTAATGAAAGTGTTTGTATCCCATTGCCAGTCTTTTAAGCTCTCCAGTCCTCTGGCAATACTTATCTCTGAAAAGCAAATACAAAGTTATTAAAATGTAGCCAGTATCACACAGACCATTCTTCTTAGTCTTTTTGAAATATTTGTCTGCAGAAATAATTACAAAGTAGCTATTAAATATTACGTGGAAGAAGTGTTTCTTCACATGGATATAAGTGGATAATGTATTCCTTATTTATCTCTGCTTTTTAACAGGTAGAAGAATGACCTTTTCCAGTTTATAGAACATCAGCACTATGTATTTGAATTATACTTTCTAACTTATAGTGCTGCCAACCTGGTCAGGATTTCAGTTTCTGTCCTGCCACTCAGCAAAATAAAAGAGGCTGGATCTGTCAGAGAACTATGCTGTTTGGGGTACCTGCAAATGGACTAATGCAGCAGCGGGTTACAAGGTGTCCTGTACCTTGTAACATTTAAGGTTAGCTCAAAGAGGATGAATACTGGGTACAAACAAAGGAAGGAGATACCAATCCTTATTTTTCCTCTTCAGAAGCTGTTCTAAAATTGTCCAGATTATGTTATCTTTGCAAATCTATGCCTATGTTATGCCATTTTTTCTAATCCCGAATAAAATTGTTAATCTAGTCTCTTTTTGGAAAAGTCATATAATTTTACTCTATCAAGTAAATTTTTATAGTGCTGACACTACTTTTTTTGTTATGTTTCAGTTTTCATAGAGCAAAACCAAGTTGAGAATAGATGAAGAATAAAGAACAGTCACAGTTAGGCAAAGAAAGTTAAGAAAGAATTCCAACTTTGTTTCCAGTAAGCTAAAGTCATAATTTATTTTTAAATTATTAAAACAACAATCTAGAGCAGATTTTCTTTACATTGAGATGGAATTTTCCTCATATAAAAATTATCAGCTCATCCTATAGTGTTTCTTTATAGTCTGTAAGTGATTAATTGTTTCCTGGTATTACATGTGTCTCTCTTCTGGGTCAACTACTGAAAAAACATGGTTGCCCCCCTTGCTCCACCCTGTGTATATTTATATATATACAAATATATATATGTATATCTTTGTATGTGTGTATGAAATGAAGAAAGTAGGGATGAAGGAGAAGAGAAGCATTCCATGGAGAGTGCCTCATCATTTTTATGTATCAGGTACAGTACTGCAGTAAATCATGTTCTACTAGCAAACTTTTAAAAAAATCTCTGTTGCTCACAATGGGTTATTTTCCTTTTCACTATGCATATATGAGAAAAACACTCTGTCTTCAAAGTTACCCAAACACAAAAAGTAATTGGAAAGAGAAAATATACTTTTGTCTTATAAAAAAAGACAAAGTGAAACATTCAAGTGCAGTTTTGGTTACTACCACTGAAGGAGGATTGCAAAACTGTAAGTACATTTGTAGTGTCTGCCAATACAGAAATTCAAGCTATACCAGATAATCCCTTGTTAAACTCTAGAATTTGTTTGGTATAAAACCTTGTCATTCCAAAGAACAAATTTCATAGCTGTTTTCTTCCCCTCAATGGTTAATTTTATGTGCTTTTAATTATTTTTGTTTGAATTTAATTTATTGCACACAACTACATAAAGCATTTCATAAAACAATTTTATCAAAGTAAAAAATTAGCATGACAATTTCAGGGAAAGATACATGTGGTTTCTTTTTTGACATATTTCCATCAGCTTTAACCCAGTAATTTGCTGTTAAGCAGTTCTTTTCCATAACACTTTTTCCAGTGAAAGCAATTTTGATGTGGGAAAAAAAAAGTTACTATCTCTAATATTAAAGAGGAAATGTAAGTGTAAAGTACGCATTTCTTTGTGAAACATTTTAACTTCTAGTATTATAAACACTTAATATTGCTGTGTGCAGAAGAGATTAGAAGAATTTTCAGTTGTTCTTCAGTCTATCTGAAAATTTGCTGGTAACAGCAAGTGCATAGGCAGTGCATTCTGTGAGTCCCTTCCATTATATCTGAACTTTACAGTATTTTCTTTTTTTTAAGAACAACCAAAAAGAACTACTGCTTAACAAGTATTCCAGACATAAAAACTGGATAGATTTCCGTGGAAGTGTTTTAGGTATACAGTGGCAACCCATGTGCTGCATACATCATCATCTTGTTTCGGGTCGTGATGAGCTGTGTGTCCACCAGGGAGCTCCTGTTGTGCAGCTGGCACATGCAACCACAGGAGCAACTGTCTGTGCAAACTGTCTTTGGGCTCTGCTTCTGGGATCTCCTGGGAACTCCTTTAGGCACCTTGAGCTGCCTGCAGCTGAACAGAAAGGGCTGCCAAACAAGGCTGTTACTCTAGCAAGCACTAGCATTCATTTCTGAAAACCCCTCTCAGCTATTCACAACAAAAGTGTATTTGAGATTTTGTCTGTAGCCTGCTCCCGCCTAAGGAAGGACACAATGGCTTTTGGCTGTTGCCAGAGAGGGACTTGCATATCAGCAAGGCCTGGTACTGCAAGTAGAGCCAGGTTTGTCACACAGTGTGTGAAAAAGGGATAGTGTCCCCTTTCTTCTGCCAGTGAGGAGGAAAGGGTTTGGGGAGCAGTGCATGCATATTGTGGGTCAATAGTTGCTTGCACAGCAGGTGTCAATGGCAGGAATGTAGCTTTTATTACCATGGGACTCATGCTGAGGATCAAGAACTGCAGACTGGAGATGGGATTCACCTGATAAAATGTGACAAGAGCACATTTGCCAAGAGGCTGACTGAAGTGGTGAGAACGGTTTTAAACTGGTGAGATCAGGGAGGGACGTTATGATTCAAAGTCAAGTGGGGAAAGTTCAGACGGGTTGGACAGAGAAGGCTGCAAGATGGTGGGAACAAGGGAGACCTCAGGCAGAGGTCATTAAGGCAGACAAAGGGGCATCTGCCTCAAGTGCATGTACACAAATGCTCTCAGCCTGGGAAACAGAGCAGGGGGAACTAAAGCCCCATGTGCAGCTGAAAGATCACAGCAATATTGCAATGGCAGTTGTGGTGGGAGAGCTTGCCTAACAGAAGTGAGAGGTGGGTGGATACAAGCTCTTTAGGAAAGACAGGCAGTGAAGACAAGGGCAGAGACTGTTCATGATGTGAAGGACCAGCTTTGATATGTAAGACTCATCTATGGGACTGACAACAGGCAGGCTGAGAGCTTGTGTTTCAGGGCCAGAGGGCAGGCCACTAATTGTGACACTGGCAAGAGTGTGTGTTGTGGTTTAACCCCAGCCAGCAACTAGGACCACACAGCTGCTCACTCACTCCTCCAGTTGCAATGGGAGAGAGAATCAGAAGAGTTAAAGTGAGGAAAAACGCATGGATTGAGATAAAGACAGTTTAATAGGTAAAAGGAAAAAGCCGTGCATGCAAGCAAAGCAAAATAAGGAATTCATTCACTGCTTTCCTTCTGCAGGCAGGTGTTGAGCCATTTCCTGGAAAGCAGGGCTCCATCACACATAATGGTAACTTGGGAAGACAAATGCTGTAACTCCAAATGTCATCCCCTTCCTTCTTCTTCCCCCACCATTAAATACTGAGCATGACGTCATATGGCATGCAATATTTCTTTGGTCAGCTGGCGTTAGCTGTCTCAGCTGTGTCTCCTCCCAAATTTTTGTGCAATCCCAGTCTACTCACTGATGGGGTGGTATGAAGAGCAGAAAAGGCCTTGACTGCTTAGCAACAACCAAAAACATTAGTGCACTACCAACACTATTCTCATCCCAAATCCAAAACAGAGGCAAAACCAGCAGGACACAAGTAGTAAAGATTTCTAGGGGGTATTGGGCATAACCTTGTAAACAGTCATTGGATGGTTCAACCAGGGGTGATGAACAGTTGGATGTGCTATTCCCTCACAGGGAGGAACAGGCTGGAGATAAGAAAATCAAAGATATCTTAGCTGTAGTGATCATAGTATCAGAGAGCAGAGTGAGGAAAGAGATTAGGACTTCAGATGAGCAGATTTTGGCTTATTCAGAGATTTGGTGCATGATAGACGAGCATCCATCATAGACAGCACTGAAAGGCAAAGTTGCTCAGGAAAGATGGAAGACCTTTAAAGACTTAAGGACAGCATCTCCAAGTGCAAGAGTGGTTCACTATGGTACTCAGGGAGACATCAGACATACTTGAAGCTAGGCTGGCTGAACAGCTGAACATGACAGAGCTCTAATGCAAAAAAGACAACATACACGAGCTGGAAGCAGGGACAGGCTAGAAAGGAGGACTTTAGAAACACTACACTGTCATGCAGGGTTCGTGCTAGGAAAACCAAAGTCCAACTAGGTTCAGAAATGACATGGGAACATCCAGGACAACAAGAGTTTCTACATTAACAGTAAAGGACTGAACAAGGAAATTACCCCACTCCTGAATGGGGCAGGTGATTTAGTGACAGAAGACACAGTCAAGGTTTAGGTACTCTCCCCCTTCTCCCTTCTTCTTCTCAGTCATCACCAGCGAGGTCTACCAAACCTCTGTGCTTAATTAGGAGAGTTCAAGGAGGAGAATGGCTAGCAATGGATGAGGCTGAGTTGAGGATTATTTGAGACAGTTTGACAACTCTCTTCAATCTGTTGAGCTACAACTGATGTGGTGCCTTTGTCACTCTGTCATCTTTGAAAAGTCAAGGACACTGGAGGAGATCTCCAAGCACTGCAGGAAGGCAAATGTTACATGCATTTTCTATGAAGTTCAAAAGGAACAATTCAGAAACTACAGGCAGGGGTTGGCTGTGAAGCCTTGGTGCCAAGGAAAATTACAAAGTGATCTCCCTGGGAACATATTTCTGTACTCAGGAAGGAGAAGGGGATTGGAAACAGTCAATGTGGATTTTTCTTTATTTTCACCTGACTGCCCCTGGTGATAAAATTAGCGTGTCTGTGGACACAGATGATATTTACCTTTACTATAGCAAAGTTTTCGACACTGCCTCCTGCAACGCTCTTATATCCAAGTTAGGAGATCACAGTCTGGTGGTGAAGACAACCAGTAAACAACCAGTTGAATGTTTGGGCTTAGAGGGCCATGGTTAATTTAGTTGTATTCTGCCTGGAGCCTGGCAACAAGTGCTGTAGTGAAGAGTCTATCCTAGGACTTGTCCTATTCAACATCTCTATCAGTGACCTGAATAAGAGGTCAGAGAGCACGCTTATCAAGTTTGCTGATGACACCAACGGGGGACCAGTTGCCATGCTGGTAGGAAGGGACTGCAAGTGACCCTGTGAAATTCAGCTAAGACAGAGGCTGAGCTGTAAAACCAGAGCCTTGCAGCAGTGGCACTCTGGGACTGGTGGGGCCATGGAGCAGTTCTGTGGAGGTGGCCCTGGGCCTTGCAGGGAACTGATATGAGCAGGAACCAGCTGTTCCACAGCTAGCAGGAACAGCAGCATCCAAGGCGGTGTGAGCTGGGGTATAGCATCAAGGGATCACCCTTTATTTAGTGCTTGCTATATCACATCTAGGTATGGTGTCCAGTTTTAGGCCTAAATAAACTGCAATGAAACCAGCAGAAGCCACCAAAAGGGGGCTGGGGCCCTCATCTTGTGAGGAGAGGCTGTGGTGCTGGGACTGGTTCAGCCAGGAGAAGGGACAGCACCTGAGGCACCCAACAGCATTCCTGTCACCAACAGGAGAAATGGAGGTGACACAGCTGGGCTCTTCACAGCAGTGCATAATGGGAGGGTGAGAGGATGGCAGCACAAGCTGAAACATGAGAGGCTCAGGCTGGAGATAAGGCAAAGACTTTTGGCCACAGGGACACCTCAGCCATGGAGCCAAGGCCTGGGAATTTTAAGCCACCTCTGGCCTGAGGAGATTAATGCCTTGACTGGGTGGAGCCCTGAGCAGCCTCATCTCATCCAACGGCTCGGTGTGTTCTGGGCAGGAGCTGGGGCTGGAGGCCTCTCCAGTTCCCCACCAGCCTGAATTATCCTATGAACCTCTAAGAATGAACTTAATAGTAATGTATGAAAACTGTAGTTTATTTGACGTATTGGGAATATTTCACAAAATTAAAAATTATTCAGCTGGGAAACTGATTAGGGCAGAAATTTCATAATAACATTAGAAAAGTTTGCAAATTGAAGAAAGTAGAATGTGAGAGTAAAATGATAGTTCAGAACTAAAAAGACTAAAAAGTGAAGGTATATAATTTAAAAACTATAAATTATGTGAAATTTATTTTTTGTAGAAGTAAAAAAAAATTAAAAGTTTCAATCTTTTTAACTCTCTGTTTCATTCCATAAACCAATACAGACCTTAAAAGTTCAGAAGGTCTGTTGATCACAGAATCACTGAAACATGGTATACTGTTGTGGACTAAGCTAAGCCCCTCATTCACTTCCTTACAGTGGGAAAGGGAAGACAATAAAAAGGGTAAAAGTGAGAAAACTTGTACGTTGGGGTAAAGACAGTTTAATAGGTACAGCAGAAGTTGCATATACAAGCAAATAAAAATAAAGAATTCATTCACTATTTCCCACTGGCAGGCAGGTATTTAACCATTTCCAGGAAAGCAGGACTTTATCACATGTAACTTTTGCTTGGGAAGACAAATGTCATAATTCCAGATGTTTCCATCCCCTGTTTCTTTTCTCCAAATCTTACTCCTATGTACAACTTCATATAGTATGGGGTATCCTTTTGGTCAGTTTGGGTCAGCTGTCCTGGCTCTGTCATCTCCCAGCTTCTAGCAGGGCAGAGTGTGAAACACAGAATGCCTTAATGGTGTATAAATACTGTTCAGTAACAGCTAAAATATCAGTACGGTGTCAACACTGTTTTGGTTACAAATGCAAAACACAGCACCATACAAGTGGCTATGAAAAAAATGAACTCAATTTTAGTCAAAACCAGTACATATACATAGAAAAGAAGGGATTTCTGGATGTGATATTGTCCAATGACCTGCTTAAAGCAGTGTCCTGGGTTGAAACAGACCAAAATAAATTTTTCTTTCAGTAATTTTGCTCTTCAGTCAAGTCTGTTCTAATTGTCTGCAGTCTCTGAAATTAACAATATGTTTTTCAGTGTCTGCTTGTAGTAGTGATAAGGTCTGATGTTTATAGTCAACACTAAGGAATGGTATGTAGACAGGCTCTTGCTTATTGTTTTTCTTATAACAACCAAGGTCAGCTAACTTTTCTATGTGCCACATTGGAGGGTCAGAAGCAGAAGAGCAAAAAGGAGCTGTGCAGAGGAGCTGACAGGACAGATGATCCAAAACTGACCAACACGGTATTCCATCCCATCTGCATCATGCTCAGTATAAAACCTGAAGGATCAAAGGAGTCAGCCCTCTTTTCTTCGATGGTCAGCGTTAGAGGAGGACTCTGTCCATTCTTCTGCCTTTGATCCCAATCTGTGTGCTCTTGAATCCAGTTCCCATCTGCCACTGAATTCAGTACCAGTGCTTGCTGATGGCATGATCATGATCCTGGAGTCAATATTGATTTTGCAGATATTTTTATATATTTCATTATTTTCTAAATATTATTTTATTTTCTTTTTATTGTTAATATTTCATTAAAGCTGTTTTAGGGGTTTTTTTTTCAACCCATAAGTCTCTCTCCTTTATTCTCTCTTCTTTCCCTTTCTGGGAAGGGAGACTGGTAAATTAAAAACATCTCTCATTCATTTAGTGGTCAGTCCAGCCTAAACCTCAACAAGCAGGTATCACGAATGCAGTTCTACAGGGTCCCTCCAGTAAGTTTTTTAATATCTCCAACCCTGTAATTGGAGCAAATGGGTAACCATCTTAAGGTAAAAAAGGTTATCCTTCCATTAAGTTAGGCTAACTTTTGTTCAAAACCTGTTCCTTTCCTCTCATCCTTCCATACAACTCTGAAAACAATTTGTCCTTTAGGTATCTCAAGACATCAATAAGACCAAAGGAACCAAAAGGGACCGAAATTGTCCCTTCCCAGACTGAAGAGACAGAGCTCTCCCAGGCTCTCATCAGATGCCCCATGCATCAGCCTCCAGCCACCCTGTGTCTTCCCTAGGACTTGCTCCAGTACATCAGTGTCTGACCTGTATGTGGGAACCTCAGACTGGGCACAGCACTCAGGTACATCTCACAGGTCCTGGATAGTGGGCCAGGGTCTTTCCGCAGACCTGCTGGCTGCACCCTTGTTTGTGTAGCCTAGGGTGTGGTGGCTTCTTTGCTGCCCAGGGGCATTGCCTCTTCATGGCCAACTGGTGTCCCACAGGGCCTTGAGACCTTTATCAGAGCTTCTCTTAGGCAGTTGGCCCCAGCCTGTTCTGCTGCAAGGCTTTGTCCATCCCAGGGTCTGGGCTTTGAGTTCATTTTTAATGAGGTTCATGAAGTTCCTGTCTGCCAGCTTCTCCAGCCTGTTACATGCTTCAAAATACTGAATGCATGAATAGCTCCAGTGCATAGACTGCTCCTCAAGGTATACCAACATGAACTTGCTGAGAGTGCACTCTGTCCCATCATCCATGTAGCTGATAAAGACATTAAATAATATTTGCTCTAGAATCAATCCCTGAGACACAACACTGCAAACTGGCCTCCAGTTGGGTTAATCACAACTATTTTGGCCTGGCTGTCCAGTCAATTTTCCAATCACCTTTATTTCCCCTTCTAATCCACGTTTCATCTATTTGACTATAAGGATGATATGGGAGAACATGACAAACATTTTGCCAAATTTAAGCTATAAAAGAGCTAATGATCTCTGATCCATAGATCAACATGCGGACAGTGATATTGTTCCCTCATTTAAGGGAAAATGAAGGCAGATACATGTAATTTATGCCCCTGTCTTACTTGAGAAGTGAAATTAAATAAAGGAAAGCCTTCATTTTATTAATTACTTCAGTGAAGTTTATCTATCTTATTTCCAAATTATCTGATGTTGCTGCTACTAAGGAAGATCCCTTTGGTCCACCTCTGGAGTCCTCAGCAAAGGAAAACATGGAACTGTTGGCGCAAGTCCAGAGGAAGGCCACAAAAATGATCAAAAGGATGGAACACCTTTCCTGTGAGGACACGCTGAAAGAGTTGGGGTTATTCAGCCTGGAGAAGAGAAGGCTCCAGGGAGACCTTATTATGGCCTTTTAGTACTTAAAGGGGGACTATAAGAAAGATGGGGACAAATATTTTAGCAGGGACTGTTCTGATAGGACAAGGGGTAACAGTTTTAAACTAAAAGAGGGTAGATTTAGACTAGATATAAGGAAGAAATTTTTTAGGAGGAAGGTGGTGAAACACTGGAATGGATTGCTGAGAGAGGATGGGGCTCTGAGCAGCCCAGTCTTGTTGAAGAGGTGTCTGCTCATTGCAGGCGGTTTGGACTAGATGACCTTTAAAGGTACGTTCCAATCCAAACTATTCTATGATTCTATGATTCTATGATTCTGTGATTGTACAGTTTAATCTGGTGAGAAAAGTTAGAAAGCCATGACGATGGAAAGATTAGAATAAACTTTAAGCAAGCAGTGAAGTTTTCAGGACAGTTGATAGTACTTCTTAGTAAAAGAAAAAAAATGATTTTATCTTTTTTCTACCTCCCTCTTGTTGATTCTATGCATTATTGGTGATAATATATACTATTCTTGAATCTTTTTGCCTTGATAGTGTTTACAGTCAAAATCAGATAATCCTAAATATCTATGTCATAAGTAATTACCCATTAACAAGTTTACCTCCTAGATTATGGCCTGTGCCCTGTTTATTCCACTTTAGCTTCTGCATGTAATTCAGTGACTTTATTTAATCTCCAAGGCTGTCCATGAGTTTACAACAATCTTAATTTGTCTCTTTTCAACCTCATTTTCTTCAGGAATGTGGAAACTATCAGTTTTCAGGATGATATATGCAGAACTGAACAGCAAAGCTTTATTTCATGTTTTACATGTACTGTGAAATGCCTGAAAAAGAGGGGTCATATTTAGCATAACCATCTGCATTATGTTCCTTGTGCAGAAACATGAATGGAATAAGAGGTACTAAGAAAGAAAATGAAAATAGGGATGAAAAAAAGAGTTCCTATCTACTCATAGGATAAGAAATCACAAAATATGAAAAAAACCTTTAGCTTTTCAGCTCAAAAACATTGCAATTTTTTTCCTATCAAATTAACACTTCTTTTTTGAGAAACTGAGGCAACACATGTGTGTAAAGCAAACCATTGGCAGGTCTATGACCTACTAGCTGATAGTGAACCAGAAGGCTATTAAGAGGTGAGAGTGGTTTTTAAAAGCTATCAAAAATCTTGGACTAAACTGTGCAACACAAATCTTGAAATGCACCAAAATGGCCTAGAGGAGAAGATGCTCCTTTTTTTAAAACAGAATTTAAATCTCCTGGGCTGGTTGGTTAACAGTTTAAATTTTGCCATCTCTTTAACTTTCTGATTTGTAGGCTATGAACTATTGCTGAGAGACCTCCAGGACAAGGACTAAGGGGAGGTGCTTCTCACAGCCAGAAAGGCTAGAATAGAATTATGTGGGCATTTGAGTTGTACAAGTCTGTTGTTTTGCAGTGTGAGGAAGGCTATTATAGCAGTGATTTCCTTTGCAGATTCAACGTGCTGCTACATGTCAAAAAGAAATGGACTTGATTAAAATATATGCCATCATCTTATGGTTGTTTTCTTTAAAAAATAATTTCTAGCTTTTCTCCAGTTGCCTTCCAACAGATTTAAGTTCAAGCAGAAAGGCTGGTAGCTCAAATCCCAAAACACTTACTTCCTTCCCCTGTTGACAGTTGTTTTGGATCAGCATAATCAGCATATAGAGCTCAGAGAAAGACCTATGAAATGACAGAGAAGGTATCAGACTACTGAGGAATTAAATATTTCCTATTTTTAATGAGGTGTCATTTTTCTCAAAGCATGGTGTGCCTCCTCAAATCAAAACAAAAATACAGGTACACTCCAATGTATGTATGCAGGAAAACCTGGTGACCCTAAGAAGCCTTAAAGCTTCCTGGAGCTCCTAATTTCCATTAAAGTTATTGAGAGGTAAATTTCATGTAGGAGTTGCACATTAAACATTAATTTTGGGATAGCTTTGTTTTAGCATCACTGCCACTGGTGGAAGAGATTTTTCTCTCATTGAAGCATTGTGAAGTAGATACACATCCAGGATGACAGCTTCCAAGTCTCTCTCTAAGAGATGCTCTTTTCCTTCCCCTTCCTTTCAGACCACATATGTAAAAGATGGTTGACATAGGCTCTGCCACATTCTCAGGTGCCTGGGTTCAGTTTCTGACAGTGCCACTGTGGAGGAAATAATTTGAATTTTCTGGTATAACAATACTGCCTTTATATGTTAAGGATACATGTACTTCACAGGGTGGTGTTATGATGATAAAGGTAGACAGTGTGACTATATTGCCTTCCTGTTATGATAATAGAGCAGAAACAGGTTTTCTCTTATTTTCAACAGGATAAAAAGCCTACCACACTTAACCATCTTTATTATTAATATGGTAACGTAGACAAATTGAGTAAATAAAAGCCAATATTCACAACAGAGGGATCTCAGTCCATCATCAAAAGTGTTGTGTGATTGAGGGATTCATGTAAAATTTAGCTTGATTTTGTTTAGCTAATAAGAACACTTTTAGTCAGCAAAATAAGAAAGGAAAATGCTCTCTCTCTAATGAAAAAAGAAATGAAAATCAACTTACAAGATTCACAGCACTTCTGCTGTCTACTTTCTTGGAAATACTCCCAGAACAAACATTTGTGCTTTTTGATAATTCTGATCTTTTCTGACCCCAGAAATATGGAGAGAGACAAAATAAAAATGTGTTTGTGCATTTAACACTTCAAAGGACAAATTATTATAAAAGTAAAGTGTTTTAAATTAGTGAGGAGGGCAAAATTTACTTACCATTTTTCAGATTTTTAATTATTTCTTGTTTTATTCTGTGTTTAGCTTTAAAACGTGTTACTGTTTCTGCTATAAGGTAGCAATTTCTACAAATTAAAAGATGCTATTACTCAAATATAATTTCTTGTTCTATTTGCTGTATAAGTCATAGAATACTATAAGTCTAGATTTTCATATTTTTCCATTGAAACAAGCACTTTTGTGAAAAATTACTGAATTTCACTGAATTTCACTGAATTTTTTTAGAGTTGGAAGGGACCATATAGATCATCTAGTCCAACTCCCCTGCTGAAGCAGGACTGCTTAGAGAATGCTACTCAGGACTGCATCCAGGCAGGTCTTGAAAATCTCCAAAGAAGGGGACTCCACAACCTCCCTGGGCAGCCTGTTCCAGGGCTCTGTCACCCTCACCGTGAAGAAATTCTTTCTCATATTCGAGTGGAACCTCCTATGTTCCAACTTGTGCCCGTTGCCCCTCGTCCTGTCACTGGGAAACACTGAAAAGAGTCTGGCTCCCTCCTCCTTCAACCCACCCTTGAGATACTTATAGGCATTAATAAGGTCTCCCCTCAACCTTCTCTTCTCCAGGCTAAAGAGTCCCAGCTCTCTTAGCCTTTCCTCATAAGGGAGATGCTCCAATCCCTTAATCATCTTTGTTGCCCTACGCTGGACTCTTTCCAGTAGTTCCCTATCCCTCTTGAATTGGGGAGCCCAGAACTGGATGCAATACTCCAGTTGTGGCCTCACCAGTGCAGAGTAGAGGGGGAGAATGACTTCCCTCGACCTACTAGCCACACTCTTCCCTATGCAGCCCAGGATTCCGTTGGCCTTCCTGGCCACAAGAGCACATTGCTTGTTCATTGTCATTTTGCTCTCTACCAGGACTCCCAGATCTTTCTCTTCAGAGCTTGGCTCCAGCAGGTCCACGCCTAACCTGTATTGGGGCCTGACATTCTTCTTGCCCAGGTGTAGCACCTTACACTTTTCCCTGTTGAACCTCATGAGGTTCTTCCTTGCCCAGCTCTCCAGCCTGTCCAGGTCTCTCTGGATGGCAGCACGGCCCTCCGGGGTGTCAGCCACCCCACCCAACTTGGTATCATCAGCAAACTTGCTGAGGATACACTCTGTCCCCTCGTCCAGGTCACTGATGAATATGTTAAACAGGACTGGACCAAGTATTGACCCCTGGGGGACACCACTGGTTACAGGCCTCCAGCTTGAGCCTGTTCCATTAACCATTACCCTTTGGGTCCTGTCACATAGCCAGTTTTCAATCCACCAATTATTTGCATTTGTGTGTCTCTTTCAGGAGTGTATTAATTTATAAAATTGATCTCTTTCATATTTGATAACTAAGATATTTATTAATCTATTAGCCATCAGAACAGGATAGTAAAGTTTGATGTATGACAGAATTTTTGCATACACACCATCAGACATCTGCCTATTCTAAATTTACAGGAAAGTTATTGTCCTAGATGTGCACTCTAATGTCTAAATCAAGTATAACACATAAAAAGCACATGAATCTGAAATGCCCTACCCAAACAGACCCCCACCACTTTTGTTTTGAGATATTCACTATTTTTGCTCAAAAAATGGAGTGTATAACATCTTCATTAATGACCTGTATTATGGGACAGAGTGTACCTTCATCAAGTTTGCAGAGGACACCAAACAGGGAGGAGTGGCTGATACACCAGCTGGGTGTGCCATTCAGAGACACTCGAACAAGCTAGAGAAATAGGCCATAGTAACCTTTAAAGTTCAGTTAAGGTAAATGCTAAGCCCTGCACCTGGGGAACAGCTCCAGGCACCAGTACAGGTTGGAGGCTGACTGGCTGGAAAGCATCTCTCTAAAGAAGGACATGGGGGCTCTGAAACATCAGGTTAACCATGAACTAGTAACTTGCTGTTGGGGCAAAGAGCTCCTGTGCTACATTAGGAAGATCATTGACTGCAGATCAAAGGAGTTGATTCTTCCTCTCCACTCAGCCCTGGTGAGACACATTTGAGTGCTGTGTCCAGTGCTGAGATCCCCAGTACAAGAGACACATGGATATACTGGAGGAAGTTCAGTGAAGGGCCACAAAGACAAGATACTGAAGTATCTGTCATATGAGGAGAGGCTGAGAGAGCTTGAAGTGTTTAGCCTAGATAACACAAAGCTCAGGAGAATCTCATCAATAACTGCATTGATGAGGGGTTGAATGAAGAGTGAAACAGACTCTTCTAAGTGGTGTCCAGTGACAGGTCAAGAGACAATGATCACAAGTTAAAAGACATTGAAATTCCATGTGAACACAAGAAAGTACTTTTTTACAGGGAGGATGACTTTACAGTAATGTTAAAGTCTTAGATATGTAATTAAATATTTAAATCAAATTGAGTGAATAATAAACATATGATTCTGAAATACTTTATCCAAATACACTTCTACCCATTTTGTTTTGAAGTGTTCAGTAGATTTGCCCAAAAAGTGAGAAAGTGAGGAGGGAGAACAAATACTAATAATTTTCTGCATAAAACAATAAACGATAATTGGATCAGAGAGATAACATACAAAAAAGGGGCAAGTGAAGTAAAAACAAAACTAAGAATCTTAGCAGATCTCTGGACACCAAGTCACAGAACAAGTTAGGTACTATGAGACAAAATGTGCAGCAGTGGTCACTAAGTGACAGCCTGGTGTCTGCACCATAGTAAAGGATGAAAAACATAAACTAGAAAACTCCAACAACAGTGTCAAGAAGCATAAAACATTTCCTGGACGTGATGACTAACCAAGAGCTGAGAAGCTCAGCTTTCTCTTCAGAATAGAACAGAACAGAACAGAATCAAATAGAATATGATAAAATGTAATGCAATGCAATAGAACTGAATGATTTAGTTCCTGTTGGAAGAGACTTGCAATGATTATCTAGTCCAACTGCCTTACCACTTCAGGGCTGATCAAAATTTAAAGTGTGTTGTCAAGGGCATTTTTCAAATGCCTCTTAAACACTGCCAGGGTTGCGGCACCAACCACCTCTCTAGGAAGCCCATTCCAGGGTTTGACCACCCTCTCAGTAAAGAAAGGTTTCCTAAAGTCAAGTCTAACACTCCCCTGGCACAGCTTTGAACCATTGCCACATGTCCTATCACTGGAAACCAGGGAGAAGAGATCAGCACTCCTTCTCCACTTCCCCTCCTCAGGAAGCTGTAGAAAGCAATGAGGGCCCCTCAGAATCCTTTTCTCCAAACTAATGAAACCCAAAGGCCTTAGCCACTCCTCATAGGACATGCCTTCCAGCCATTTCACCAGTTTTATTGCTCTCATCTGCATGCATTCATCAAATCATAGAACACTTAAGTTTGGAAAGATCCTTAAGACCATCAAGTCCAGCCATAAATGTTGCCAAGTCCACCACTAAAACACACCCCAAAGCACCACACCTACATGTCTTTTAAGTACCTCCAAGGATGGTGACTCAACCACTTCCCTGGGAAGTCTATTCCAGTGCTTGACAACACTTTTCAATGAAGACATTTTTAACTAATATCCAATCTAAACCTCCCCTGGTGCAACTTGAGGCCATTTCCTCTCATCTTATCACTTGCTACTTGGGAGAAGAGACCAACATGCACCTCACTGCAACCTCCTTTCAGGTAGTTGTAGAGAGTGATAAGGTCTCCCCTTAGCCTCCTTTTCTCCAGACTAAACAGCCCCAGTTACCTCAGCCTCTTCTCACAGGACCTATTCTCTAGACCCTTCACACACTTCATTGCCCTTCTTTGGACAAGCTACAACATCTCAATGTCTTTCTTATAGTGAGGGACCCAAAACTGAACACAGTACTCGAGGTGCAGTCTCACCAATATTGAATACAAAGGGACAATCACCGCCCTAGTCCTGCTGGCCACAGTATTTCTGATACAATCCAGAATGTTATTGGCCTTCTTGACTACCTGGGCACACGGAATCACGAAATTGTCAGAGTTGGAAGGGACCTCTAGATATCATCTAGTCCAACTCCCCTGCTAAAGCAGGATTGACTAGAGCACATTACTCAGGACTGCATCAAGGCGGGTCTTGAAAATCTCCAGAGAAGGGGACTCCACAACCTCCCTGGGCAGCCTGTTCCAATGCTCTGTCACACTCACCTTAAAAAAGATTTTCCTCATCTTTGAATGGAACTTCCTATGTTCCAGCTTGTGCCCGTTGCCCCTCGTCCTGTCACTGGGAAACACTGAAAAGAGTCTGGCTTCATCCTGCTTCAACCCACCCTTTAGATACTTATAAGCATTAATAAGGTCTCCCCTCAACCTTCTCTTCTCCAAGCTAAAGAGTCCCAGCTCTCTCAGCCTTTCCTCATAAGGCAGATGCTCCAATCCCTTAATCATCTCTGTTGCCCTACGCTGGACTCTTTCCAGTAGTTCCCTGTCTCTCTTGAACTGGGGATCTCAGAACTGGACGCAGTATTCCAGTTGTGGCCTCACCAGTGCAGAGTAGAGGGGGAGAATGACCTCCCTTGACCTACTGGCCACACTCTTCTCTGTGCAGCCCAGGATCCCATTGGCCCTCTTGGCAACAAGGGCACATTGCTGGCTCGTGGATAGCTTACTATCCACCAGGACCCCAGATCCTTCTCCTCAGTAGTGCTTTCCAGAAGACCCACCCCTAACCTATATTGATTCCTGGTATTCTTCCTCCCCAGGTGCAGGACCCTACATTTGCCCTTGTTGAACTTCACTAGGTTCTTCTCTGTCCAGCTCTCCAGCCTGTCCAGGTCACACTGGATGGCAGCACAGTCCTCTGGAGTGTCAACCAGCCCTCCCAGTTTGGTATCATCAGCGAACTTGCTGAGGAACTTGCTGACTCTGTCCCCTTGTCCAGGTCATTGATGAATATGTTGAACAGGACCGGTCCAAGTATTGACCTCTGGGGGATACCACTGGTTACAGGCCTCCAACTTGACCCTGCTCCATTAATTACAATCCTCTGAGTTCTATTACACAATCAGGTCTCAATCCACCTCACTGCCCCCTCATCTAGCCCACACTTTCTTAATTTTCTAATGAGGATGTTTTGGGAGACAGTGTCAAAAGCCTTGCTGAATTCAAGGTAGATGACATCTGCTGCTCTCCCCTCGTCCAGCCATCCAGTTATAATGTTATAGAAGGCTATCAAATTGATCAAGCATGATTTACCCTTGGTAAATCCGCTTTGACCACTCCCAATAACTTCTTGATCTTGAATGTGTTTGGAGATAACATCCAGAACGAGTCGCTCCATTTTTCCCAGGGACAGAGGTGAGGCTAACTGGCCTGTAGTTTCCCAAGTTCTCCATCTTGCCCTTTTTGAAGACTCGTGTGATATTTGCCTTCCTCCAGTCCTCAGGCACTTCTCCTGTTCTTCAAGACCTCTCAAAAATGATGGAGAGTGTCTCAGCAATAACATCTGCCAGTTCTCTCAGCACTCATGGGTGCATCCCATCAGGGCCCATGGACTTATGGATGTCTAGTTTGGCCAAGTGATCTCTAACCCAGTCCTCCCCTACAGAAGGAAAATCTTCCTCTCTCCAGACCTTCCCCCTTGTCTCCAGGGTCTGGGATTCATGAGGGGCAGCTTTGACAGTGAAGACCGAAGCAAAGAAGGCATTCAGCAACTCTGCCTTCTATGTGTCTTCCACCACCAAGGCACCCACCTCATTCATCAGTGGCTGGCTGATATCACACTGCTGGGTCATATTCAGCAAACTGTTGACCAACACCCCCAGGTCCTTTTCTGCCAGGCAGCTCTCCAGCCACTCTTCCCTAAGCCCATAGCGCTACATGTCGTTGTTGTGACCGAGGTGCAGGACTTGGCACTTGGCCTTGTAGAAGACACATATGCACACATGAATATATTCTTCTCTGTATTTTTCTGGGTTTTCTTACTGATGTCACAGGATAATTCATGTTTGTAAATGTTTACAATCTATGCGTCTTTAATATGTATTATTATATCTAGGTGATCATCTCTGTTGACCACAGTGACACCTAATATTATGTTGGATAGTGCAGTATTATAAAATGTCTTTAAATAATGTAAGACTTTGTTGGGTAGAAGTTAATTATAAGACTAACTCACAGTTGTAAATGAAAGTTGTAACTGAAGTATAACTTGTTCTTAATAACCAATTTATTGATGACTTATTGAGTCCCAAAATCACAGAAACATAGAATCATAGAACAGTTTGGTTTGGAAGGGACCTTCAAGATCATCTTGTTCCAACCACCCTGCCAGGGCAGGGACACCTTCCACTAGACCATGTCACTCAAAGCCCCATCCAATCTTGCCTTGAATCATAGAATGTGGATAAATACCAACTGAGAATGAATAGAGTCTAGGACCAGAAGTTTGGGTTGGTTTGTTTGTTAGTTTTTAATTTAGGTTACTGTAATGAAGATAAAAATGCAAGTATTTTTAAAGTTTATACTGAGGCATTGTTATATCATAGAATCATAGAATCATAGAATGGTTAGAGTTGGAAGGGACCTTAAAGATCATCAAGTTCCAACCTCCCTGCCACGGGCAGGGACACCTCCCACTAGAGCAGGTTGCTCAAAGCCCCATCCAGCCTGGTCTTGAACACTTCCAGGGATGGGACACCCACAACTTCTCTGGGCTACCTGGGCCAGTGTCTCACCACCCTCACAGTAAGGAATTTCTTTGTGGTATCTAATCTAAATCTCCCCTCTTCCAATTTAAAACCATTACCCTTTGTCCTGTCACTACACTTCCTGACAAAGAGTCCCTCCCCATCTCTCCTGTAGGCCCCCATCGGGTACTGGAAGGCCATTGTAAGGTCTCCCTGGAGCCTTCTCTTCTCCAGGCTGAACAACCACAGCTCTCTCAGCCTGTCCTCATAGGAGAGGTTCTCCAGCCCTCTGATCATCTTTGTGGCCCTCTGCTGGACTCATTCCAACAGCTCCATGTCCTTCCTGTGTTGAAGACTCCAAAGCTGGACACAGTACTCCAGAGCATAGTAGAGGGGTAGAATCACCTCCCATGACCTGCTGGCCACACTTCTCTTGATGTAGCCCAGGATGCCGTTGGCTTTCTGGGCTGCCAGCGCACATTGCCGGCTCATGTTGAGCTTCTCAGCCACCAACACTCCCAAGTCCTTCTCCTCAGGGTTGCTCTCAATCCATTCTCTGCCCAACCTGTATTTGTGCCTGGGATTGCTATGACCCAGGTGCAGAACGCTGCACTTGGCTTGGTTGAACTTCATGCAATTTACACAAGCCCACCTCTCAAGCCTGTCCAGGTCCCTCTGGATGGCATTCCTTCCCTTCAGCGTGTCGACGGCACCACCGAGCTTGGTGTCGTCAGCAAACTTGCTGAGGGTGCACTCAATCCCACTGTCCATGTCTCCAACAAAGATGTTAAATAGCACTGGTCCCAAAAATCTTTAACGTTTATTAATAATTGTACTGCTTTGGGCTGGGATAGAGTTAATTTTCTTCACTGTTTTTTGTATACATCTATGTCTTCTATTTGTGATGAAAACAGTGTTGATAACAGACTGGTTTTTTATGGTGCTTACATGGTGTCGAGACCTTCTCTTTTTCCAAGTCTGCCAATAAGTAAGCTGGGGGTGCACAAGAATATGAGATGACCTAACTGGGACAGCTGATCCCAGCTGACCAAAGACATATCCCATATGACGTCCTGTTCAATATATAAAGCTGGCAAAAAGAAGTGCGAAAAGGACATTAAAAATTATGGTGTTTGTCTTCCTAAATCACCATTACACATGATGGAGCCCTGGTTTCCTAGAGATTGCTGAACCCCTACCTACCTATAGGAAGTAGTGAATGAATTCCTTATTTTGCTTTGCTCTCATGCACAGCATTTTCTTTAGCTATTAAACTGTCTCTAGCCCAATCCATGAGTTTTCTCACTTTTACCCTTTTGATTGTCTTCCCCATCCCACTAGGGCAGAGTGAGCGAGTAGGTTTAGCTGCCTACCAGGGTTAAACCATAAAATGATTTTATTGGCAGAGGGTTTCTATTCAAATTTTGGACACAGTCTTATTTATCTGATTGAATTATTCTCAGTGGAAAACCTAAAAGAATGTTTTTATTCTATTTTGACTATTAAGTAGCAATTACTACTGTTGGAAAATGACATAAACAACAATGTGAGAGTGGTCACTTGCAGCGTTTAATAGGGCAACTGGCTAAGTCACTTCGTAATTCTTATTCAGAAAACTGTGAACTTTTAAAGGAGAGTAGATGCTTAATTGAGAAATGTGTAGCTGACAGTGTTGATACTTGACTGGCTAGAAGCATCTACTTTAATAGTTCCATCACTGATGTAATTTCCATGCATGACTACAATACAGAAGAATTTTGTGGACTATTAAACAATTACTTTTTTTATCTTAGAATGGATTTTCCACCTAGAAGGATGACTTGCCATCGGTAAGGGGCATTATGCATTATTCGTTAATGCATCATATAGAAACATGTTATCAGTTAGAAAGATGCATTTCAGGAGTGTTGAAATCCATTTTGAGCTGATTTTTCCATCTCCCAAAATTCAGCTATTTTACTTCATTCCTTTTGAGACTTTTAAGTAGGGGAAAAATGTTGGAACAAAGAAAATGCAAGAGAATTTATCTATATCAGTCTAAGAACACGATTGTCTGCTTTTAGCACAGCATATTTTTAAAATTATTTGAATGATATTGATTGTGGAAAAAAAATGCTCATAACTTTTTGTTTTATATGGCAACAAGTAAAATAGATAATCTATAGGTAATCTCTAATTTTTCACAGTAGTGAATACATGCAAATAGTGTTACTCCAAACTCATTATGAGTAAACATAGTATAATTCAAGGCCTTTCTGTTCTGGTCAGGTTATTTTGGTTGTTTTTTTTGTTGTTGTTGTTGTTGTTTGTTTGTTTTTTATATATCTGAAAAAAATGACAAAATGGAAAAAAACAGCAAGGCTATCTGGAGTGTTTTGTGATTACCCACTTGGACTAGCTTATTTCTACACTGTTTCTGCAGAGAACTGTGTTTATAGGTTGCACAATGAGTGAAGACTTGACTCTTTAGCTACTTGATTCTTTCCATAACTGAAAAAAATGTATAAACTTCATTTTAGTGTATGTGCTAGCTACTTCTGCGTTTAATGCTTTGAGAATTAAAAAACGGAGTTGTAAAGAAATAGTGTGACACATACTGTGTTCATGTGAATTTAACTCTAGCATAAGGTTCCTTAGGGAGCTTAGTATATTTGTTTATAAAAATAGAGCTTTTACCTGGTTTGAAGAGGGTGAAGGTGTTAACTCATCATGTATTTGGCTGTCAAAAATAGCTGTGCAGGCTGTAAGGGGGAATTATGCCACATTTTCATCTATTTCTTTTCATCTCAGCTGAAAACACAGATCATGGGACTGCGGGGACCTTACTCTTCTTGGAAAGAATTGAAGAGGCAAGCAAGTGTGGCAGATTGCCACTATAGCTGTGTATAAAACTGCTTTTATAGGTTTCCATTGACTAGAGGAAACAAGATCAGAGGGACAGCTGAACCAGTAGTGGTGATGAACATCCTCTATTGTGCATTGTAAATTAGTAAATTCATTTACAAATTCAACACATCCTAATTACACATGATTAAATGGAAGATATTAAGAAATGGGAGAACACTGAATGCTTACATATGTATCTTCAAAGTTGAATTACCTACATCCAAGTAACTCTTGATGGATTGTGCGCGATCTAGTACATGGAGCCCCTAATGCTCAGTGCATTCAATAAATTTCAATGAATATATATTCCAGTAACAAAAAGGAATGCCCAACTACAGCCTAACTTTTCCTAAACTATTTTGACATGAAAATATTTTCATAGCACCTGTTTATTCTTTATTTTGCTTGTGATTTTTTAAAAAGCTAGATTTCCTACCCCCACACCCAGTTGTTTAAGAACCACATTTCTAGGAGTTCCACACAAGGGAAAAATAAAAAGGATAGTTTGAGACATTTGTCATGGGTTTTTCCTCTTATGTATGTGATGTTGTTAAGAAATAACTTGTGAGCACTTAATCTTAAGGCTAGATTTTGTCTTCACTTATCAGAAATGCTACAATGAGAAAAGTGGTTAAATGGGAAAGTTGTCACAGCCACAGTATATGCTTCAAGAGAAAACCTGCTGTAAGTGTAAAAACGTGAGTTCTGTGTGTGAGTTCTTTAACCCTCTGCGCTTGAACCTCAATCAACAAAAAAGTAATGACTGCAGTTTCTGATTTTGGAGGTGGACCTTAACCATGGTTTGCATTGTATAAGAGTACCTTTATGAAATTCAAGATGTGCTTAAATACATGAAATAAATTATATGGGGAAAAAATAATAAAGAAAGCAAAATTTAAGCTATTGTATATATGCATTCAGAATATTCCCAGATAGGATTCCTGGAGGTCATGATGGATGAATTTGTAAGAATTTCAGATATTTTATTTTTTAAAGTACTTTAATTGTTGAAGAGAGGTTTTCTCAAAATAAATGTGAAGCTCTACATCTTCATCAAAATCTCCATTTTGTGTAAGATATATGTATATATGTGCAGTCCTTTTCTATTTATGACATTGATCTCTTAGAAAAATTTAATGTTAAAAGAAGCTTTGTAGAAGAAGATTATTCTCCAGCTTCCTGGAGTCTTGCACTGGTTCACTTCGAACTTCATTAATCAAACAATTTGATCTGCACAAAGCAGGTAGCTGAACTGGTGGTTTAATCCACACAATGGTGTAAGGAAAGGGGGAGCACCTACCTAGATCAGGCTAATATAATAACAATTAGATAAAAACAAAATGTGTAATGTCCATAGCTGAATATTGTCCTCTGTTTCATTTTGATCCAATGGGTGCTAGCTGTTTGTCCGCAGGCAGGCAGAAAATGCATATATATTACCCACATTTATTAAAAAATGGATAACCCAAATGACCTCTCTTCAGACCTTCAGTATTTTTTTTTAGGTGAGTCATTCTTTGCTTTGGTTTCAGAAACAAATGAGTAGGGAGTTAACAGGAAAACACCATCTCCCCTTAGTTCTTCCCTCCACTTCCAATCTACTGAAATACATTCAATTTCACCCATGTGCACACACTTATTAAACTGGCATCAAATGTATGTTTCTGGCCAGCTCAGCAAAAAAATGTTCTTGGTACATATGGATCCCATAAAGCATATATTAACTTTTCCAAATAACAACATGAAATTTATGTTCCAGATGTCTGAGATTCTGCCTCTGATGGATTGTATTTTTGCCTTGCAAACGCTTCTGTGAAGATTTTTTTCAGATCATACCACTCCACTGTTGTGAATGTATGAAACAGATGGGCAGTATTTTTCAGCGCATGTGCAAAAGTGCTTTTTTGTGGATGAGTTTGAATTCTCATCTGATATATCTTTTTCATCTTGCCAACATCTCAATATTTTTTCCCATGAAGTTTTATTAAGAATACTTAGGCATGTATTTTAATTGAACTAGGAACTTTCATAAATTAGTTTTGCTGATTCAAATGTTATTTTCTGAATATCAGGAACACGAAGCTTCTGCCAATATGCTGAAGCATTGTTTGATGTATCTGATTAAAAATTTTGGTTTGACTTGTATTTTGCATCTATAAAGATGGTACAGTTCATATCTTTTTATATTGTGAAGAAACATTGGATGTTCTTGGACGAAGACCTTGTATATATTTTATTGTGTAAAAAGTGTTTTAAGCTTACTTATAAGCAGTGAAACACTTGTTAATTGAAATACTATTAGTCACAGTGTCTTAAGAAACGAGAAGACATTAGAAAATATTGAAAACAATAATTATTTTATTGTACCATAATCTTCCCAGTAAAGTCTTTTGGGAAATTTTAACCATGTTATACTTTATCAAATTTAAAGAATATTCATACATGAATAAAAATGAACATTGAAATTACAGCACAACATTGGTTTGTTGGCATACTAAAAATACAAAGAACCTTCATTTGTTAATCGTTAATACACATTTATGTCATGTTGTTTGCTATTCATATGAACACTGTGTGAAAATAAATTTAGGTATTAGATGGGTTGAAATGGGCTGTTTTTCAAACAAGTTAGATCCTATGATATTTAACAGACACCTCAGACTAAATTGCTCTGGCTTCTTATTTGTCACTGTACCATCTGAAAGAACTGGAAATCAATCATACACCACGCATTTTTCCGTTTTGAGAAAAATGTGCCAAAAGCCACTAGTGATATATGAGATGACTGTGATGAGGTGAGAAGAGCAACCATTCCTGTGTATTAACTATAACCTTTGACTCTGTTCAGCAAAAAAAAAAAAAAAAAAAATCACTTTTTTATAATATACCTCTTTTTCTATAAGCAGAATGTATAGCAGATATTTGAAGAAATATGAGGAGTGTATGAGGTAATGCATTAAAAATGAAAAATATTTTTATAGAATACTGGATGGAAGACAGAAGTAGGCAGAGTAATTATGGATCATAATTGTAAAATTTCATGGCAAAATGATCTTCTAATTAAAATATTTGTTACTATTGAAAATGCAATCTCGTGTCACACCCATGGCTTTCAGTTCCACCTCCACAGTGTGTTTTCATAATCATTTTCGGGTGCTGATATTTATGGTTTTATTTGTTTCGTTTGATATACCTGGATCACAGGTAACAATGGAGACAGCTGGTTAAATTGTAAACAAAACTCTCCCACGTTATGAAAGAGAACCCAGTGAAAAAGGAACATGATGAAAAAATTGAAAACCCACATTTTAGGCTCTACTTCCTAAGCCAGACTAAGGGGGAGGAGAGGGAGAGAGTGTGATACTTTTTGGGTAAACTTCTACCTACATGTAATTTTTATTTGAAAAGCATAGTCTCCTAATTCCTAACCATAATTTTGCATTCATAAAGTGCCCACCAACTGTGTTTGACATCATCTTCAGGAGTCATACTACCTCTCTGGGACAGAGCAAGGAATACTGCTGAAACAGGAGAGAAGCATTAGGAAGGAGGATGTGAGACAGAAGGAATCAGAGTGATAAAAGTCAGATGCGACTTTTTTAGGGAAAAAGTGAGGGACAGGGCAGCAGCAGAACGGGTGCTACTCTTTGATTCGTCTTTCCTTTGTTCTTATAACTGCCTAGGGTCTGTGGCTGTCTCATACCTTATGATCTTGCCTGTTTGTGTGTTTTGCAGACAAAATGTGAACAAAGATAGAGTTACAGAAATCTTTGAGAGAGAAATTGTTTAGTGATGTGTTGATATTTATATTACTGCTCTGTATCTGAAATACACCAAAAAAGGGGAGTGCTTTGTTTTACATTTTGAAGATATATTAAAAGTATTATATTTGCACATACTTAGTGTCTAAAATGATTTAAAATAATAGTATCATAGAATCATAGAAAGGTTTGGGTTGGAAGCGACCTTAAAGATCATCGAGTTCCAACCCCACTGCCATGGGCAGGGACACCTCACACTAGAGCAGGTTGCTCAAAGCCCCATCCAGCCTGGCCTTGAACACTTCCAGGGGTGGGGCATCCATTTCTCTGGGAAACCTGTACCGGTGCCTCGATGCCCTCACAGTGAAGAATTTTGTCTTATTATCTAATCTAAATCTCCCCTCTTCCAATTTAAAACCATTACCCCTTGTCCTGTTACTACACTTCCTGACAAAGAGTGCCTCACCAGCTCTCCTGTAGGGTCCCTTCAGATTTTGGAAGGCTGCTATAAGGTGTCCCCGGAGCCTTCTCTTCTCCAGGCTGAAAAACCCCAACTCTCAGCCTGTCTTCATAGGAGAGGTGCTCCATCCTTCTGATCATCTTCGTGGCCTTCCACTGTTGGAACGGGTCTATGTCCTTCCTGTTCTGAGGACTCCAGAGCTGGACGCAGTACTCTATGTGGGGTCTCACCAGAGTGGAGCAGAAGGGTAGAATCACCTCCCTAGACCTGCTGGCACAGGGTATGTGTGTAACACTATGAAGCAGCTAATTCTTCATGTTCCTAGTAGAAGCACTTAGATACCATATCTTTCAGGCCTAATACTGATTCTACATATATCTACAGTTTTAATTGCTGAGTTATAATAACTGATTTATATTTATATGATTTTAATTCCAGATAGGTTTAAATTCACTGGTAGTAATTTCATTGGAAGTCTGCTCAGCTTTTGTGATGTTCACTTCAGAGTTGCGAGGTCTTAACACTAACCTTCCAGCAGTTTTTCTGAAATACTGAAGAAAGACTGGTTCACAACATATAAAATGGGAGAGGGAATTTATTCTTGGCTGGGACATCATTGGGAGGGAGAATACAGAAGACATGAAAAACTCTGAAGATGTAGTATTTTAGCTTCTCTTTTTAGGCACCTTGTATCAGTTAGCCTATATCATTTGTCAGAATTATATCAGAAATGAAGGGCCTTAAAAAAAAAAACAACAAAAAAACCCAAAAAACAACTAAACAAAAAAACCAAAACCAAACAAAAAACAAATTGAAAATCCAAAGAAGTTACTATGGAAACTTGCAAAGTGACAAATAGAGTTACCCTGACGTTGTACAGGCTCAAATGAAGGCTTACTACAACAGCTCCACAATAAGCAGAAGAAAATAATAAAAAGTATACAAAAAGCATGTTAAAAGAAAGACCATGTAAGAAATCTAACCATTAGATATGGAAACTATGTATCTAAATGATAGCACCCAAAAAATTATGTCTTCATAATTCCCTCATTTAATGAGAGCCTTAAATCCAGCTGTTTTCAATTTGGAACTGGTAATTGCCAAACTGATTAATTTTAATTTTGAGAAAGGGACAGCTAAAATCTTCCATGGTAGGAGAATCTTTGATAGAATATTTGAAAGGAGTTGACTGTCTGTAGCATTGTAATTTGTGGCAGTTCCTGAGGAAATTAAAGTAGAACTACTAATCAGAATAAGTCCATGAAACCCTTATTGGTGCAAAAGATGCTGAAAGAACTGTTGTGTTTGAAGATCACATCTATTAATTTGACATTTAAAATAACATAGGCTAGCCTGCAGGTATAACTAAAATGTCCAAAAGCACACTGCATGAGGGCAACATGGAAGAGTGAACTCAGGAGAAACACCTGATTGATGTAAAAATGAAGAATGCTTATTACAAGAAATTTTGAGGTTATAGCTTTTTAAAGTCAGGTAGATAAAAATAGAACAATAAACCTACTTTCATTTTCACTTACACAAGTACTATTTGTGTAAAAACAAATGTGTGTTTGCACACGTATGTATTGCAGAAACTTGTTGATCTGGATCATGGTATAGTAGCAGAGTTTGCAATTTTTATATTTTTTTTGAGGTACTTGGACCATTTAAGCTCTTAATTATTTTTATAAATGTTTGTGGCTTGAGATAAGGCTGAGTCATCTCTGTGCAAGTCTACACATTATTCAGTCATTTCATATTATGCTTACTAGCCTGTCTCTAATTAAGAAGACACAAAGTGTCCTAAATTTGCATGATTGAGTTTCTTTTCATTTAGTAACACAAAAATACAACAGTGGATTAATAAGAAACTGCACAAAAAAACTTTCACCCTCTACACCATCTTCTTATGGTTGCCTCTAAGAAGGTTACCCTTTTGTTCTTAGGGTTGTGCTACTTCTTATCTTAAATTTGTAATCTGTGTCAAAATTTATGGTCTCCTTTTTTCTGTGTAAAATTGCTACTGAGTCTTCCATAGATATGAATGTCATTGCCTATTCACTAAGTGCTTTTTCTGCAAGCTCCATGGCAATGGAAATATTTAAAAGTATTCTTTAAACTGTTTCTGTTTTATGAGATTTCTCTGCTAATGAAGAGAACTTGGAAGGAAAAATTTCTCTCTGCATTGACAAAATATGACTACGATACTGAGAGACTTTGGTATAAGTGGAAAGCATTTCACAACTATTGTTCTTTGAAGTCACTGAACAGGTGTTATTCCCAGTTTAAAAATAAGGAGATTTAAAAACATGTTTTGTATAATACTGAGCAATAAATCAGTGGCAAAGTAAGGAATCCAGATCTCCTGTACTGTAATTTTGAGACCATATTGCCTCTATTATCACAATAGCACTTAGTAAATGAATTGGAGCTTTGTTCCTCATCAGGGAAATAAATGTATTTTTTTAATTAAAAACAAATGTGTTCATTTCAAAATAGAACATGTTGCTAACTCCAGCCATGGTCAGATTGTTCTGAACATCATTGTTCCCCATTGATATTTAATTATGTGTCTTCATAGGAGGTATTAATGAAAAAACCACTTTTTCCCAGTGAAAGCAAACTGCTTATGAACTTGTTGTAGGATATATACAAATTTTAAGTAATCTGGTCAGATCATACAGTGAATGGTGCAGTGTGGTTCATGCTACCAGCACGCTTTCTTCAATGTGACCTTTACAGAAAATAATTAAAAAGTTGGCACAGAATTCATGTGGAATTTATGTGGTGAGGGGTGTGGTTAAAACACCATGAATCATCTTCTCAGGTATTTTTTCTAAATGCATTTTACAAGTGTTTGAAGTTTTGTGGGAAGAAAAAAGGTATATATACAGTTTACAGAAAGACCTGTGAAGTATTGCTCTTCCTCTTCCACACAAGAACTCTGAATTCTTTCTTTGTTTTGTGACCTGGGAATGATCTAAAATTTCTTATTTGTAGGGTTCTGATGGAAAATTTGTTGTCTCAGTTTCCAGTGAACGGTTATGTTTTTGTCATAACTCTCTCCCTTTCTCTTTCTTGCCACCCCCTTCCCCCGCCTTCCCCTCTAAAAGCTTTAACACCATCTAATTCCTTGATAGGTACAATAGAACTTGTGGATTAATAGTGGAAAATACTTTTCAGACATCTATTGTTGGTTTCTAGTGCAGGTCAAGGTGTTATTAAATCATGTAAGTGAAGTTTAGAGTTTATTTCACTAGTTTTTATGTGTGTTTTGTCATTAAAAACTAAAGCACAGCATTTGTCACTTGTTCTGTCAACTTCTGTCTATATGAACACATTTTAAAAAGTTCATATATGATGCTTACATATCAATCTATTTTACATGATTTATTAAGTTACAGTTATAATACTGCAGAATGCATTCTGTGACAACTATTAGCTGCTTTCAGATTTATGTTCCCTTGGAATGTATTATCTGGGAAAAAGCTTACATCTAAATTGGATATTTTAAGATCCAGGCTGGTAAAAATTCTATGGATACTAAAATCAGAGTGTCTACTCTCTGGAAACACAGAAGAGTTCAAGCCCTGCATAATAACTTTATGCAGAATAGCAA